>NW_028301618.1:10869453-11174219 GCF_987345545.1 Pholcus phalangioides | reverse complement strand
ACGTATTGTGCAAAATTCCTTCCAAATATGTCCTCTATGCTAGCACCATTGTATAAGTTGTTGAATAAGAGTTCATGTTGGAAATGGACTGAGCAGGAGAGGAAGTCCTTCCAAGAAGCAAAGAGAAGATTGTCTACGTCTTCGTTGTTGGTCCACTTCGATGAAAGTAAGGAAGTTCGTCTCGAGTGTGACGCTAGTCCGTACGGAGTAGGAGCTGTGTTGTCTCATCCCTCAGCTGTGGGCGATCGTCCTATTGCTTTTGCGTCTAGATCCTTGACGAAAGCGGAAAGGAACTACAGCCAAATCGAAAGAGAAGCCTTGTCGTTGGTCCTCGGGGTTACACGGTATCGGAAATATCTTCTTGGAAGAACATTCTTTTTGGTAACCGATCATCAGCCCCTAGTAAGCCTGTTTTCTCAGACTAAACCAGTGGCTCCAATGGCTGCTTATACTATCAGGTACTCGTACAACATTGTGTATCGGAAAGGATCATCTCACGCGAATACTGATGCTTTCAGTAGACGTTTCAATTTCCATGCCTCAAACAATAGTTTCCTTGCAATACATCTATCCTTATGTTCACCTACACTCTTGCGCGATTGATCCGCACCTCCACGGGAGTCATTTTCCTCTAGTGGTTAAGTGCCTTGATCAACGCCATAGTCTTAGATCCAATTATGAAGATCTCAAGCATTTGATCAATCGTTATCATCCTGTTTGCGTGGCACTCCAGGAAACTTTTACGAAGCCCTCGGAGACATGGAACATCAGGCGACATTCCCTCTTTCGTATTGACTACGAGGACGGGAGTAGAGGCTGCCGCAGTGTTGCTCTGCTGGTTCCACATCACGTGAGTAGTATAGGCTGGTTCGACTCTGGACCACCATCGACATTAGGGAAATATATTTCGCGTTTTGATATTCAATTCTTCATCCTACTCCAATGTCGACGACTTTGTTTTCGAGTGAAGCAAGTAGACTCTCATCACAAGTTTGAGTACATTAAGTGTTAATGCCAAGAAGTATAATATTTTCTCTACATGAAGTTCATAGCGAAAGATGAATTATATGAATATGATGAAGATAAATTTAAACATTCGTCTATGGTTCTTTGTTATTGTTCACAATTTGTAAAACAACTCTATCATGATATTATAAGAATTGATGAAAGTATTGAAAAAAGAATTTATACCTGCAATTATGTTTTATTCAAATGATGACTGCATTTTATCTAATAAAAAATTAATTGTTGTGTATTATTAGTTATATCATTTTATATATATTTCTTGAATACATATATTTATTATTAATATATACTTTTTACTTACCATTCACCAAGAATAGTCAAAATCCATTAGCTTCGTAATCATGAGGATATGGAAAAGTCAATATGCATCAGTACGCTTACAAAATTGATTATAGTCACATTTTGCAAACGTAGTGACACAACTTTTTTTCCCTACAACTCCCATTTTCGAATTAGTCCTTCAAATTTATTTTATTTCAAATACAAACATGAAAAGCGCATACATTCAATCGTTTTTTTTTTATTTTTGAGTGACACAATCGGTTGAAAAATTATCAGGCTTTTCGTATACATAAAATCATAACAGAAAGTTATTTCAGATACAACTGATGTTAAAATACCAAAAATAGTAATATATTATATAAGAAAATGCAAGTTCCTGTGAGTATATACCTCATTATCTTTATTTCATATACATTTTTACGTAAGTTCTATACAAGTTTCACATGCATGCAATCGAAGTTTGTGAAAATCTTAAAAAATTACAAATTTCATGTCTAAATTGATTTTTTTGAAAATATCAAAATATGAAAAATAGCAATGTGAATGATACTCCGTGATAAAAATCAAAATATAAAAAATAACAGAGCAAAAATGATAGTCCATGATTATATACCTCCTCCTTTTCATTATTATATACAAAAATGTGTTAAGCAAAATGACAAATGTTCCAATAATGTATAATATGCATACAATATATATATTTATGTATAAAACTTTCTCATCAATTCATATATAAAAACTAAATCTCAGTGTGTTTGAACTCTATTATAATGTTTCATACTTTTCATTTAATTTTGCTGAAAAACATTTTATAAAATATTCAAATTAAAATATAAACGTCACTTTTGGACACATTTTTTCAGAAATTTAATCTATACATCAATGAGCATTTGCTACGCTATGAGCTGCATTCAAAAAAAAAAATCATTTGAAATTGTTTTTATCGCGGATCGCGCAATTCTTCGAAAATCCACACTGAACATAGTTGATTGGGAAACTTTTGTTATATTTAAATTGAATATGGTATTCTCAATACTTCTTCAAATGATAATTTTGTTGACAACATTACTTCATAAGATTTAGTCAAATTGTTATCAAATATCAAAAAATGTTAAAACGATTTACAGGTTCTACATAGGCTATCTACATTTTCCTTACATTCAAAAATGTAGCAAGACATTTCAGAAGCGTTTCTCAAGATTGATTTTACTTCACGCTCACCCAATGGACCAGGGAAATTTAGTTCTTCGAGTGTGTAGCTATCATTGAACTGAGTGAGGTAGATGAATGCTGTCGTAAAAGATGAAGTTTGAAATTATTTATTTCGGAAATGTCCTAAAGAGCTGACATCGATACCATTGACATGTATATATTTTTTATCATGAAAGCAACTCAGACTTAACTTATGTTGTTCTTGTGTAAAAACATTATGATTTTTGGAAATGATAGAATGCTGAATATCTCTTCGTATATTTTGATTTAAAAGAATCTGTTTGTAATCATTTATAGTGTATTTAGCAATTACTTCTTTCTTTATTCCTTTTGCACGTTTTTTGTCATTTTCACCAGGACAAGATAAACTGTACATTTTAGGCTTGAGCCCTACAAATTCATCAATCGGTTTACCACAAGTCTCATCTTTTAGGAGACCCGGTTGGTTTTTTTTTGCTTCGTTGTGCAGAGAATTTGTTATTTCATAATTACTAAAATCAATTATATCTGAAAAACATGTTTTCAGATCTTTATATACATCAGCTGTATGGACCTCCAGTACAAATGAGTCAGTATCCGTGTATAAAAGTTTCACTTTATCTTTATAAAAATTCACAAATTTATCATAAAACAATGTATACATCCAAAGCTTACTAAGTTCTAAAACCGAGAAACCAACATGGATTGGTTTGTTCAGTAACAGCGTGTTTTTTCTAATTTTGAATAAGGCTAAGTTTTCATTCAATCAGAAAAAATTTTCAAGATTAGGGCTTCCCAAATATCTTTTGCATTCTTCGCTTGAGGTCGCTATTCGCACATTTATTTTTTTTCGAGGGTTTTCACAAGTTTTACCAAAAAAACTATTATTCATTAGTTTATATAAATTCTTTTCACATTCACTGTTAGCATTTCGACGATAGCGGTTATTCAGTTCAATGTAACTTTTTATCCACGCTTCTTGTTTGAAAGATAATGTTTTGTAGATTTTTTTTATCACTAGACCATGACATAAGTAAAATTTGAGATTCCTATAGTGTACTACATAGTTATTTTTGTCATAGAAATTAGGAACGAGTTTTGTTGTAGAGCTTAATTTTATATTAAATTTTTTCATAAGATTAATCTGATAATCCGACGTCATGTCTTCTGAAAGTTTCAAATGTTCCACAGCAAGTGGATATTCATTATGGCAGTCATGAAGCTTAGATGGATAATGTAGATCCACCTCTAATATATATCCTTCATCCGAATCGTTTGAGATATCCATCAGATTGAAATTCTCTATTTCATAATCAGAGAGAAAGCGAAAGTTCGATATCGGTAGTTTTTCCATCAATGCTTTACTATAAACTCCATTTACATCTAACATAATCATGTAGACATTTGGTTTGTTTGAATCATAAGTGTTGGGAATATATTTATTGTTGGCCTTTGCATACCTACGTCCGTTAAAACAAACACCACCTCGTATCCCTCGTTCTATAAACGAATACATTTCATAGTCTGTAAAGAGTTCTAAATTAACTTTTGAATGCTTCAGTCCCGCTGTCCAGGAGAGTTGGGGGGATGATAGAAAGCTAACAACTTCGAGCTCGAATACGTCATAAACAGATTTCCTACAATTCTGAAATACTTCTAAAAGGACAACATGAGTAATTTGGTATAATAACAAGTAGTCATAAAAACTTTTACAAGAGAATGATGTCCACACGAGTTTGGCGTGATCGTATTCATCGTTTGTGATAGTTTCACCAGAAAGTATATTATAAAAACATTCTTTAGGAGGTAAGTTTTTCTCTTTTAATACCGACAGGTCAGAAAAATATGAGTATGGGAATATATCTTTCTTTTCAAAACTTCCGAAAATTTTGTTGAATATTTTGAATTCATGTCCATCGTTAATTAGATTTCTAGTTCGAGCATCCAATGAAGCGTTTAAAAATGAATAAGAATATATAAACTTTACCTCATCTAAAGTAAAGGATGAAAATTTTTCAAATGTGCTAGGAATTATTGTGATATTTTTGAACAAGTTAGAGCGAATTTCTTTTAAGATAAAATGAGTCATAATTTTTTAAATTATGGATTATTACTGGAATTGTGTACGTTGTTTGATAAGCAAGGTTACAGCTTTGATGGGCATAACCAATTATACCAAGAGGGAGAGTGTGATGGTGATTACGAACGCGATTGAAATACAACAAAGCGATTTTTTTACAAATATGACACATTTTTATTAATGGCTTCACTTATTTTATCTTCAAGCGGTAGTATGATTTTCATTCTTTCTATTAGTTTTTTAGAAATGTTTCTTATTGTATGGATGAAGTTGCTCACTGCGTCAACATCACAATAAAACTTTTGGTAAATTATCTTATCGTTTTCTAGAACTAATAAAATATGATATTACTTGGTGAAACTCTAGAGGTGTATTGTAAGATTTTTCAGGTGAGGGGATAACCGTTTTAAGTTTCGTTGTTAAACTTTCGAAATCAGCATAAATTACAAACGGATGCTTCACCATTAACTTGAATTCTTTAAAATTTAACTGCGGATTGTCAGGCATTTTTATTGCTTGAGGTTTTTGGTTCATACAAAAAAATTCATGCCTGTCAAGGCTATGTTTTCGGTGAAATCCGAGAAGACAGTTCCTACAGTAATGATGTACGCCTGGCTTTGAATATAAAAATCGATTTATGTTAAGAATTAAAAAGAAGTGATCTTTGAAAAGCAACAAATCTACAAACTTTTTAAATTTGTATTTGCTTATATATAAAGGGTAAACATTACTTTCAAATCCGAAAACATTTATAGAGATTTTGTTTAATTTTTCAAAGGTTGGGATTTTAGACATCGTCATAGGAAATTCAAGTTGTTTCATATTGAAATATTTCACATATTTTGTGTACTTTGTAACTCGTTGCTTGTGAGACCGGGAAGGAAAAAATTTTGCAATTACACAATAAATGAAACATAAATTATCACTACATTGAATATTTAGTACAGCTTTTTTGTTACTTAATTTCTCAGGTAGATTTGTATGACACCCACCTCTCCATTGATGATACACACCAATATGGATGTTAATTTTTTCTACTCTATATATTTTCCAACCCGAACCTTGAAATATATAAGATTCAATTGAGTTTAGAACCTTAGAAAATGCATCGAACTATTTGCGTAGATGAATTGAAATATGCATACCTGAAGTTAGTGTCGGTATCTAAATTCTTGATGAAAATTGTAGTCAGAATGATAAAAAATTTTATGCTTCGTTGCCTTAAATGAGACTTGATTATTTTCTTGATTTCGCTCTTATTGTTAATTAATGCCCCGAGCGGATCTACTGCATTTTGTAACAATTTTGTGTAGTTTACTATGTAGCCATTGAAGGATGATTTTTCGGTTGCAAACATTTTTTGGAAAGGGGACAGCTGTGACATGTAAATTCAAAATTTTACTTCCAAAAACTAGACTTTATAAGCTAGCAAATAAAGGAATCGAGTATATAATGAAATCACACTACAAATCACAATTACAATAGTAAATATTATAATGTCCATACCATGTTTCCCATTAATAAGCATTACGTAAAAATAATGCCAAGTTCTATAATACACCACTCCCTGTAAATCAATATGAAATAGACATTCTATAAGCTCTCCCGTCTAAATAACACAAATCATTCGTATAGTTTCACGAAGTCGGAGACACTTTGTAACCCCTTCATTAGGTTATCCAACATTTCCAGATTCACATTGAACCGATTTTTTATCAGACCATTTCCGAGTATGTAGAAATTGAAATAATTTGCCTTTTTATACTCAGTAGTTCCGAGGCAAATTCCTTTCCCAACATAAATTTTATAGTTGGGGATGTGCTTTGGTTTGTTGACGAAATTGTTCAACAAAATTAGATCAAAGTTCATCTCATTATTAGATTTTTTTTGCAGTAGATGATTCCCGATTGGAGGAGATGAGATATTCTCTTCAATGTCAAAATCTCTTCTCTTCTGTTTTTCTTTAACAGAGAGCTAGCTGAGAAAATGAAATTTTTTGAATAAACAGGTCTGAAGTATGATAAGAATCACCATTATTTTATATTTAAATTCCAAGATTAGTTAGAATTAAAATTCAAATTTTTTCCACTTACTACTCAAGTTTTTATTTCTCCTTTTCGATTTGGGATATGGTATCTGACCTCGCTATTATGAATGATGGTAGTTTCACTCATTTCCATGCCCCAAACAATAGTTTCACTGCAATAGATCTATCGTTATGTTCACCCACACTCTTGCCCAACTGGTCCTGGTCGGTTGATCCATAGCATACCTGAAGGACCTCCTCGGTGGAAGTTCCTGCCCGACGGGCTGAATTCACGGGCAAGGCAAAAATCACAGAGGATATGGTCTCGCAACCCGACGTCGACCTTGTGACCGGTTGCATAATTTCAACTGCCAATGAGACACTTCCTAAACCTCGGTGAAACCACGAATGTAATCTTACGATTAGAGCACAAAAGAAAGCATGGAGTGGGTTCCGGTGGTATCCTACCCATCACAACAAATTGGCATTTTTAAAAGCAAAGGCGATAGCGAGAAGACCCATGCGCCAGGTTCAACGCGAGTCCTGGCAAAAGTTTACCACGGGAATCAATTCATCTACTTCATCTAAAGTCATTTGGGACCGGATCCGAAAAATCAATGGTCAGTCTCATCCCATCACCATATTAAATACCAATGGCACTTTCATCAGCGATGTGAGGGATATTGCGGACACCACCGCCGCCCATTTCGCCACTGTCTCCAGTGATGCGAACTATCCCCCATCGTTTCATCCCATTAACCGTACACCTTCCGGCCTTTTACACCGGAGGGGTACAATTCATTGTTGACCCTTCATGAACTGACGACGGCATTGCAGCAAAGTCCTGACTCAGCTGTAGGGCCCGATGCCATTTCTCACGCGTTTACTCATCTTGTTCAATCGGATCTGGGTCAGTCATTCATTTCGCGAGCAGATCTACCAATCGGGCCGAAGGAATATGAGGCCAGTCGAGAGACGGTTACAAACCACTCTCAGCAAGTGGGCTCATGATAACGGCTTCTCTTTCTCCGCCGACAATACTGTCGCTGTGCAATTTTTTCGGCGTCGTGAGCTTCATGATGACCCACAATTATTTGTCTAAATAATAGTTAAATACAATAGGATTTTAAATTTGTTAGCGCAAGGACCAATTGGTATAAAAATAAAAATTGTCCTTTTGTCATGTCAAAATACTAAAACTATGCATGATAAAAAGCAACGTAAAGCATAAAACAATGACATGAATTGTAGAAAACTATAATTTGTCGTATAAACCAATGGCCTTGATGAATTTAAAAATGCGAGATGCTTCGTAATGGTCAATGCTCACACGGGAGAGTGCCGCTTAAAGAATTTTCCTTAGCATGTTCTTTATGACATGATGTTCTTACTCTTGTGAACAATTTTACTTCTTCACCATTCCTTATATACCCCCCTCTTACACTCTCGTCATTGTGACGTACTATCGGCATCATCTGGTGGCTTCCTGAAATTTGCATATCATTCTTGAAGATGTGTGAGATAATTCTACAGGTGAAATTTTTACTTTCGATTTCCGTGTGATTCTGAATTATCCTTAATTTATGGACATGAGTGTATATAAGGTACCTCATAAATTGTCTAGGATTTGTTGCTTCTCTTCAAGAGATGGTACTGCTAAGCTATTCCGCGCCGGCAACTTCTTTATAGAAAATCATCCTTTTTTAACATCAATTTTCGTGTTTGCATTCTCATTCATTTCTGCTGCAACAAGCAAGGATTTTTCTCCATCATATACAACGGGCAGAGCTTGTATCAATAAATCGCTTGCGCTATCTAAATTGTCTTTTGTACAATTTGCAGGATTCACTGAAGCAACTACATTAGCCAACGCTGAGAACCTATCAACTGAGGCATTGCTTTAGATTTGCTGATTATGATCCATGATAAAGGATATTACCTCTAACAACTCATCATGATTGTTCTTTGTTACATCAACACGTGGCATAGAAAGGGTTTTGCACACAAGCATGAATGTAATTGTCCAGACATTCACACTGAAGCATGTAGACAAATATTATGCAAGTCATTTCGCACAATCAATCCGTGCTCACAGGATGTGCTATTTTTAACTTTGTAAGAGACCTGATTATTGCTAGATATAACATACCATGAGTTTGGATGGACAGTTGGTAAGATTTTAGTACTCGCTTTGTGTGATTTGGTAATTTTTTCAGTTCTGTAATTAGGAACATTTTTTTTGTCAGTTTAATAATCCTTTTGTACAAAGCATCACGACAGAATTTCATCAGCACTTGCAATGCTGTATCTAGACGTTTCACCTTTGTACACCTCAAGTAAATGTACTTGAGCTGCTTATGCATTGACTCCAGGTACATATTGGAGTGTAATGTGATAGGCATCCTCGTGGTGCAACCTGGGTAACACCAAATCTATCGCATGTCATTGTCAAAATTGAAATCAATGTTATTGCATGAATATTCACCTCAAAAGTGGGTCTGGGGCTCATTATTTTATATTTTATTTTCTAGGCTTCATATCTCTAAGCGAGCTCAATATTTCAATTCAATTTTTAAAATTATTAATGTGGCGGAAAACCCCACTAAATTTCTGTATTTCTACGCTAACATTGATCTCTATGGGGATCATCCAGTGTACGTCCCTCAGGAGTGATGCTGATGATGATTATGATGTCTATTCAAAAAGCCTCATTGGATGATCTGGGAGGAATGAATCTCCAGTCAATTTTCTTGTTCGTTAGGGGATAATGCTTCGAAATTTTTCAGTTCCGTATTTTCACCCACAAAGTTTTTGGCGTTATCTGTGAATATTGTGGAGCATTTTCCTCTCCTGAAAAAACATTTCAAGCTGGCTATGAATGATCGGGACGTTAAATTAGTTACAAAATCTAAATAGATGGCTTTGGTGAAAAACACGAATACTGAAACGTACACTTTGTTCAGCACCCCCTTTCTTTGATTTTTGAATGTTACATAGAATGGCCCGTATTGTTTGGTCCTTAATTTTAATTTCTCATGCAAAAATGTTTTGACTCTGCTCTAGCAAGTGGACTGTATCTCAATAAGGTTTTTGTTGAAAACTTACGTTTTACTAGCATAAGTTAACTCAAGAGAGCGACGGAAGGCCCGTGCTTTTTCTCTCGTGCTGAAACCGGGTTTTCCTAGGAGCAGGTTTATTGCGGTGCGTGCAGCGTGAAAACGGTCAAAATACCTGAATTTCAGGTTTTTAACCAATCAAAAGCGTTTTCACGCTGCACCCAGCGCTGAAATTCTAGAGAAACCCGGCTTAAGAAGCAGCAACTCTCTTTTCCCACGCAGTGGAAGGGTTTTGGCGCAGTTTGGCGCTCTAAACAGTTATCTTTCACTTACGCGACATTTTAAATGACCATTGCGATGCATCTCGCATTTTTAAATTCATCAAAGCTATTGGTTTTTACAATCCACGACATTATTTTACGTACCTTCTTATCATGCGTAGCTGGTAGTATTCAGTATGCGATACTACGAATATTCATATATATGGGTTAAATTTCGTTCAATACATTTTACTGACGATTAAGTAAATATTAATAATTTTAGCAGTTGATTAGTTACAATACAAATGAAATAATTTTTTCGTGGATAATTTTCTCTTCGACAAAGTTTCGTGGAATGTTTTCACCTTACGCCGCCCCAATTATCTGCAATATGTAAGTCAGTTTTCATGAATTCAATGGATAGTACACGCGTATCAATGCGCAATACAGAAAAAAGACGTAAAAAAATTTGGAATTAAGCTTTAATTCTTTGAAAAGATGATTTAGGGCAACAATTTGGTTACATGTAAACAATAAAAAAAAATACTGTTTAGACATGATGCATGAGTTTTAATAGGGCGTGTGGTCTCCTCGAACAGCTAAGACTGCTGCACACCTGTTTGCCATGGATGCGGTGAGGTTATCGATCCGACTTTGGGGAATACTGTTCCACACCTTACGAAGTGCAATCTGCAAGTCTCGGACAGTAATAGGCACCCTTGGTTGCGCAGCAATGCGTCGTCCGAGCATGTCTTAAACATGCTCGATTGGATTCAGGTCAGGAGAGCACGCTGGCCATTCCACACGCTGTATTGTTTCAGCTTCAAGCATGTTCTCCACCAGACGAGCTCTATGCGGTCGGGCATTATCATCCTGGAAAACAAAGGAATCTGTAAGGGATGGCATGAGGTCGCAGTATCTCGTCTGCATTCCTTCGGGCCGTCAAAGTGCCATTCCGAATGATATGCAGGTCCCATACCATCCAACCAGCTCGTCTGTATTGTGACCTTTCACGAACGAATGCGGGGTTATTTCGAGTGCCCCTGTCCCTCCATACCAGAACACGTCGGGTGTCACACTCCAGACTGAATCGGGACTCGTCTGTAAACAGCACTTGGCTCCAATCATGTTGCTCCCAATCTCGAGGGGTGTAATGTGATAGGCCTTCTCGTGGTGCAGCCTGGGTAATGCTAAATCGATCACACGTCATTGTCATCGCTTATTTGTGCTCATATCCTTCACTTTCAGTAGCCCAGATTACATGTTTTTTTCCTACACATCTTGCAGAACTTGTCTTGCGTTTTGTTTTGTCCTGTACGTGTTTGTGTCCAACCCCTCATTGTGGACCCCGCTTAGGCGGGGAGGGGTCCTCCCAAACGGGGCGTTGCTTCTAGCGTATGCTCTGTCTGAGTCGCTGTCTACCTGCGTGTTTGCCATGCGTGGAGACCCGTAAGGCTGGAGATGGCTTTGGCCTCGGATTCAGCCGAAACGGGAGACCTGGATTGGCCCCGTCCAGGTCAATCGGCTGTGGTCGCCTCGGTGGCTGAAGGGGTTACACTACTGGGCAGGTAGAGGGGCCGGACGTCGTTGAGGTTTGTTGGTGCTGCTTCACAACGATCTTGGATCTTGAACGCGTCTGCTCGCCGGCTTTGGTGGTGTATAGCTCCCACCTAACCTGACGTTGCTACTAACCTTCACCGGTTACGTGTGCGCGTCCCCTTGTAGGGCTCCATGGTGGGTGGGAGTGGAACCATACCCATTCAAATATGGGAAAAAATCAAAATGCACCAAAACGTCAAAGAACTGCTTTAAACCAAACACATGTCAATGTAGCTGCTTCAAATTCATCAACTGTCTCATTTTTCTTTCTGCAATCTTCAGATGCCGAAAAACCACTGGCCAAAGTATCACCATTTGTAATAGATAAAGCTCTCTATGGCACAGTTGGTACCTTAAAATCAGTGAAGGCCCTTCGTTCAGGAGACCTTCTCATCGAAACTAACACATCACATCCAAACAAGCCGAACTCATTCAAAAGCTCACATCTCTCGCAGACATTCCAATAACAGTCAAAATCCATCCCACGTTGAATTATTCACGTGGTGTTATTTCAGATACTAACTTAATTAACATGGATGAAGAACTACTAACACAAGAGCTGGCGTCTCAAGGCGTAACATCTGCCAAACATATTATGAGCCGTGAAGATGGCAATCCAGCTCCAACACGTAATATAATTCTCACATTCTCTTCACCAACATTGCCGAAAGATATCAAAATAGGTTATTATAACCTCAAAATCCGGCCATACATTCCTAACCCTGTCGATGCTTTAACTGCCAAAAATACGGTCACTTACGAACGGCGTGCCGCAGTCAACCCACCTGCGTAAAATGCGGTGAGAAGGACCACATTTCGGACAACTGCACTAATTTACCATTCAAGTGCGTCAATTGCGGTGGCGACCACCTCGCATTTGACAGAAAGTGTCCGAAATGGAATGAAGAAAAAGAGATCCAGAAGATCAAGATAACATCTCATATATTGAAGTACGCCGTCGTATAATCCCTAACCAAACTCCAATAGCTAGTAGATCATACTCTAATATGGTAACAAATCCATCATCAGCTAATATGACTAACAATGTCACCAAAGCATCCGTAACAACTCAGACTGAACCTAGCTGATACCTCAACTCAAACATCATCTAACCAACCATGTAATAGTTGTGGCTGCTGTTGCTCTGCTGGATTCCGGAGGGAGTCCACTACCTCCGAAGAAGAGGCAGGAAAAGCAACAGTGCACACATTCAAAAAACCTACTGGTACTAAACCCAAGATTAATTCTGGAAATAAATCTAAAAAGACCGGATATTCAAGAAAAGCAATACAGAGAGCAATAAAATGTCCCACCCTCAAGAATGTGTCACTAATGGATGACAAGTCAATTGGTGACATGGATCTTGATAATCTATCAGAATCTGGTGGTACTCGCCGGAAACTAGACCGGAATAAATTTAAAGAACTCGAACCGTCTACTTCTACCTAATTGCCAACATAATCCAATGGAACATTCGTGGTCTTAGATCCAATTACGAAGATCTCAAGGATTTCATCAATCACTATCATCCTGCTTGCGTGCCACTCCAGGAAACTTTTACGAAGCCCTCGGAGACATGGAACATCAGGCGACATTCCCTGTTCCGTATCGATTACGATGACGGGAGTAGAGCTTGCCGCGGTGTTGCTCTGCTGGTTCCACATCACGTTTCGTCGCGCGTTCTAACGCTGCGCACGAACCTGCAAGTCATCGCGGTGGAAATCTCTACAGGCCTGAGAATTACCATCTGTTCCATTTATTTGCCACCAAATGACACCATCTTACAGAGAGATCTAGAAGATCTGATTGATCAATTGCCTCCACCATTTTTTCTTCTTGGAGACTTCAATGCTCATAACATAATATGGGGTTCTAACAGCAACACCCCTCGTGGGGAAATGGTTGAACGTCTGTTAGAAGACATGAACCTCGCCATCATGAATGATGGCAGTTTCACTCATTTCCATGCCCCAAACAATAGTTTCACTGCAATAGATTTATCGTTATGCTCACCCTCACTCTTGCCCAACTGGTCCTGGTCGGTTGATCCGGACCTCCACGGGAGCAATCATTTGCTCTAGTGGTTAAGTGCCTTGATCGAAGCCATAGCATACCTTAGGGTCCTCCTCGTTGTAAACTTGTGGCCGCCCGATGGGCAGACTTCACGGTCAAGGCAGAAATCACGGAGGATGTGGTTTCGCAACCCGACGTCGACCTTGTGACCAGTTGTATCATCTCTGCAGCAAATGAAACAATACCCAAAGTCTCCTCGAAACTTCCTAAATTTCCTAAACCTTGGTGGAACCACGAATGTAATCTTACTATTAAAGCACAAAAGAAAGCATGGAGTAGGTCCGGTATCCTACCAAGGACAACAAGTTGGCATTTTTAAAAGCAAAGGCGATAGCGAGAAGAGCCAGGCTCAACGCGAGTCCTGGCACAAGTTTACCACGGGAATCAATTAATCTACATCATCTAGGACCGGATCCGAAAAATCAGTGGTCATTATCAGTCTCATCCGATCACTATTTTAAACACCAATGGCACTATCATGAGCGATGTGAGGGATATTGCGGATACCATCGCCGCCCATTTCGCCACTGTCTCCAGTGACTCGAATTATCCCCCATCGTTTCATCCCATTAAATCATCAGCCGAACGTACATCGTACACCTTCCGACCTTTTACACCGGAGGGGTACAACTCATTGTTCACCCTTCATGAACTGACGACGGCCTTGCAGCGAAGTCCTGACTCAGCTGTAGGGCTTGATGCTATTCATTATTCCATGATTCGGCATCTCTCACCAGAATCACTGTCACATTTACTCATATTATTCAATCGGATCTGGGTAAGCCATTGATTTCCTGACACCTGGCGAGCAGCCATTGTTCTTGCATTCCCGAAGCCTGGCAAAAATCCTCAGCAACCTTACAGTTACAGACCTATTGCTTTGACCAGTTGTCTATGTAAGCTCATGGAACGCATGGTCAACTATCGCCTTGTGCACCTTGAGGTTAACAATATTTTATCTAAACATCAAAGCGGCTTTAGACGGTTCAGGTCCACAACATGCAATCTGTTACGCCTTGAGACATCAATAAGACAAGCATTTGTGAAGAGGGAGCATATGCTAGCCATATTTTTCGACATAGAGAAGGCCTACGACCGTACTTGGAGGCACGGAATTCTTTCTGACCTCTATAATTGCGGCTTGCGGGGTAATGCCCATTTTCATTAAGAACTTTTTTGCTCGCCGCATCTTTCAGGTACAGATCGGAAGCACGTTATCAGCTCCCCAAATTCAAGAACAAGGTGTACCTCAAGGTAGCATTTTAAGTGTAACACTTTTCATTTTAAGATTCAACGGGGTGTTGAACCAACTCCCGTTGTCTGTCACTGGCGCACTCTACGTGGATGATCTGTTGATATCGTATCAATCAGTGAATATCAGGTCAGCCGAGAGGCAGTTACAATTCGCTCTCAACAAGATCAGCAAGTGGGCTCATGATAACTGTTTCTCTTTCTCCGCCGTCAAAACCGTCGCTGTGCATTTTTGCCGCCGTCGTGAGCTTCATGATGACCCACAATTATTTTTAAATAATAGTCAAATACCTATTGTAGAGAAAACAAAATTCCTCGGCATTACATTTGACAAGAAACTTACATTTAAACCTCATATTTCACAGTTGAGAGCTCGTTGCATGAAGACGATGAACCTCTTGAAGGTCATCTCTTCTACATCGTGGGGAGCTGACCGTAAGTCACTCCTTCACTTATATAAATCTCTAATAAGATCAAAGCTCGACTACGGTTCCATTGTATACGGGTCAGTACCTCGGAGCTATCTGAGTGTGCTCGACCAATTCATCATCTCGCTCTCCGCATTTGCTCTGGAGCTTTCCGGACTTCTCCCATGGAAAGCCTCTATGTCGAATGCAACGAGCCATCACTGATATCAAGACGCAGCAACTTTCCTTGAAATATTTTATCAACATGAAGTCTTTGCCAGGTCATCCACTTGATAATGTCATTTTTAATCGCTCATTTCATAGTCTTTTTTGCTGCGTATGAGGTGCGCGATCTTCGTATGAGGGCACTTGTGGAAGAACTAGAATTAGACATCAGTCGCGTGGCCCCAATTGCTTGGCAACTGGCACCATGGGAGCAGTCTCTGCCAGATGTCTCTCTATCATTATCATCATACCCTAGAGCCACCACAGCAGATGTCATATATCGACAAATATTTTTTAGGCACAGGGGTAGGTACAACAGGTACTTCCCCATATACACCGACGGCTCCAAGAGCCCTGGGCATGTCGGTTGTGCCTACATCTGCTGTGAGGAGACATCTTTCAAACTTCACGACAGCCACCTCGTTGGGCATTTTGCCTGTTGTGGCGTTGTATTTTCTATTTATGCGGCAGAGCTGTACGCAATCCTTCAGGCTCTACGTCATATACGACGCAAACGCCACCGATGGTGCATCATTTATAGTGACTCTCTCAGCGCATTGCAAGCACTGTGTTCCTTTAGTTTTCACACTCATCCATTCATTCATGCCATTTTTCATGAACTACATTACCTCACTCATTATGGTACTACAGTAAAATTTTACTGGTCATGTTGGAATACCGGGCAACGAAAAAGCAGACAATGCAGCTCGAACCACAACTAACATTGATAATAGTCTTTTGATACCTGCCAGTGACCACTTTTCAATCCTTCGAGAAGTGATGCATCGCCGCTGGTAGGATCATTGGATTAACCAGGTAAATAATAAACTACAGTCCATTATGCCCACACTTGGCCATTAGCATTCGAGATGCAGGACCAACCGAAAGGAAGAGTTCTGCTTGGCCGGTTCCGCATAGCGCACAGTCACCTTACACAATCATATTTGTTATTACGAGAGAGTCAACCAGAGCCCCCTCATTGTAAAAGTCCATTGACCATTGCTCATGCTTTTACTTGTTCACATCATCGCCATCATTTTACGACCGCTTTTGGTCATAGTGATCTTTCACTTCATGACATTTTAAATGACAATAGCGATGCATCTCGCATTTTTAAATTCATTAAAGCCATTTGTTTTTATAACAAATTATAGATTTTTACAATTCATGTCATTGTTTTACGTTTCATGTTGCTTTTTATCATGCGCTTTTTAATTTTTTGAAATAGCAAAAGGACGATCTTCTTTTTTATAATCACTTGTTTTGGCGCAGTTTGACCGAATTGGTCCTTGCGCCAATAAATTTAAAATCCAATCCAAAAATATATGTGCAAGCAAGGAACAGGACCAGAAAGGACCAGATGATATGTATCCCAGGGTTCTCAGGGAAGGTGCTAATGAATTGTTGGGGCCAGTCGCACAGATATATAGGAGCATTGTTGCGGACGGTATGGTCCCAAGGGATTGGAAACTGGCTAATGTTGTTCCGATATTTACGGGTAGTAGAGAAGCGGTCTCAAATTATCGTCCAGTGAGTTTGACGAGCTCCCTGTCGAAAATTTTGGAAATTATCACCCAGTGAGTTTGACGAGCTCCCTGTCGAAAATTTTGGAAATTATCACCAATAGGCAGTTTGTGAAGTGGATAGACGAGAATAATGTATTGTCAGAAAATTAGCATGGGTTCAGGAAGGGAAGTCATGTGTAATTTAACCTCTTTTGCTTCTATCACGTGACTAAGGCTTTGGGTAAGAACGAAAATGTAGATGATGTCTACGTTGATTTCCAGAAAGGATTCGATCGGGTCCAACATGGTAAACTTTTGAAGCGTTTACATGAGATTGAGAGCGACTTGCTGAATTGGATAGAATCGTGGTTAAGAGATAGGTCGTAACGAGTTATGGTGAACGGGGAATTCTTTGGTTAGACAGGATTAACAAGTGGAGTTGGCCCCCATACTTTTTTCACTTTTTGTCGATAAACTCGATCAGGGCATCGATGGGATTGTTAGCGAATTCGCAGATGACGTGAAACTAATGGGGTTATCGGGAATCAAGATAGGCGTGTCCTTATTGGCACACGGGGCTTGAGTTATGCAAACACCAAACACGGCCCTCGCTCTGTCCCTTGTGGGATATAAGCAGGCTACCTTGCGGCTGGGCCATGCTGGAAAGGGCTTGAGTTATGAAGAAGAGACTTCATTTTCTGAATATGTTTACATTGGGTGAACGTAGGTGTCGAGGAGGTATTATCGAAGTGTTCAAAATTTTTAACGGGATGGATAAGATGGACCATGAACCGCCAATCGACTGCTTTTACAAGAGGACACCAGTGTCGATTGGTGAGGGATTTATCGTTGTAGGACTGTTGCTCTCTGTGGCGAGACTTTTTAACGGGGGGATCGGCTCGCATTTGCGCCTTGAAGTTGGGAACCACAGAAAACCCATGGTGTCGCAGGGAATTTTTCTCTAATAGGGTTGTTAATAAATGGAATAGCTTACCCCCGGAGGTAGTTAATTGTAACACACGTTTAAAAAGAAATACGATAAACAGGTTGGGGTAAATCGAGAAATTATCCATGCTTAAAATGAGACAACCATAAATACATTATGGGCATCGTATAGTATTTATCATATATATATATTGTTTATAATTTCTGTGATTGTGTTTTTAATTGGCTTGCTGTATTTTTGAAATATGTCCATATTTCTGTTATGGGCATCTTTTTCTTACCCACCTCGTTGGGCATTTTACCTGTTGTGGCGTTGTATTTGTATTTACCACCCGAAAATTTCAAAAAATCTAAAGAAAATCAAATATAGAAGTAATAATTTAGTAAAGAAAAAAAAGCGATAACTATTTTTGGACACGGAAAAAAAAACCACGTCAGACCAGCTGTATAGAGCGTCCTACAATGGTATGATCTTTCCTGAATATTGGAGGAGCAGCTCGCACGCGCGTCAACTGCATGATCAGGCCAGCCGGATACGCCCCACAGGTGGAGTCGACTGATCTAATGTATATGTGAATTGACATCATCATCGTGCCCCCAGACTTCTAAGTCTATCTCCGTCTATGTTTATGTGGAAGACAGTCGTTCACTTTACTCCCGCAATTTCCAGGAAATTATTCGTAATGCCCTTTTTTTTTATCTATTCCATACTTTTGCGCCTTCTATAACTGCTTCCAGAATTTCTCTCTTTTCGAGAAGGTTGGAATGTATTTTGTACAGACTTCTTCTTTTTTACAGACAGAGCCTCCTTGAATGATTACCTCCATCATAGTAGGAAAGTGGTTAACCACACACGCACATTCATCCAGAGTTTCTGCCATGGTATTCAAAAGTGGCTTAGCATCGCTCCCTAAGCCTGAAGACCTCCCTTTCATCTCTCATACATAGGGTGACCATACGTCCCGTATTTCCCGGGACAGTCCCGGTATTTTCTCTTTTTTTGGCCGTCCCGACTTTTTGGCAAAAGTGTCCCGGTTTTTCCCGTATTTTACACGAAGCCTACTTGAATTTTTATTCTTTATTGAAGTCAAAGATTTACATTATTTTTCAACTCAGAAATTATTTTATGATAATTACAACTATATATGAGAATATTAATGTCCCACATTAGCCATGGTGAACGTTTTTTTTTCGTGGAATACATTTTAATCCACTGCTATTTGTAGTAATGCATCATTTCCTGCCATTGTGATTTTCCGTAATTTCAACAATATTTAGCAACTTTGTTTGGTTTTGGCGATAATTGACGATGTCCCGTATTTTCTCGTATTTGGAATCCCGATGTCCCGTATTTCTCTCGAAGAAATATGGTCAGCATAGTGTTTACGTTTGATTTTTGCTAGTATTTTCATATGAAGCCCTATGTGTTTTGGTATATTTTTCTCAAACAGAGGATGGTCCGCAGGCATATAGCCCTGTATAATTGAAGAAGAAGTGGCCACGCATTCGGTGTTGTCGTCTGGATTACTGTTGGATTCCGTCGGGTTTTTTATTAATATCTGACGTGAAAATGGTACCCCCTGTTAGCTAGTGAAGCGCTAGGTTTCGCCGTTATTTTTCCTCATCAGGTACACATTCTTTAACATGAATCGAAACGGCTTTGTTTAGTAAAGGTAAGAATTTCGCTTGGATATTATAACGTGGTATAATTGAAAAAATTTAATTGTAATGCTTATAGCATAATTCCCCCTTCTTCCTTAGCGATTTCCTTTCTAACCTGTTGGCTATGCGGTGCCGGACGTTAATTCGGCGTACGACAGAAAGACTTGCCGGATGTTTTACAGACACGTGACACGCCAGACGTTGATATGATGTACCCATGGCCCCCATAAGGGTGAGGGGTGACAGGGCCCCGGGACGATTCTCATCATTTTTTTTTTTGCTTTTCCACGCCATGAATTCACTCTAAATGGGCCTGTGAAAAGTCTGGTGTGGTGTCCATGGATGAACGGGTTAGTTTGCCGTGCGCATACTTGAACAAAAGGCCCATTTACACGCGTCAAGTGATTAAAGGGCCGTTTACGCGGGTTCAGTTTTGGTACGTGAACCCACCAAATGACCAAATGACACCATCTTACAGGATCTGGAAGATCTGATCGATCAATTCCCTCCGCTTTTTTCCTTCTTGGAGATTTCAATGCACATAACATGATATGGGGTTCTAACCAGGGTTGTTAAATTTGCTCCCCAGGTAGATACACATTCCCCCCCCCCCCGGGCTGGGTTTTTTAGCCTAAAAAACCCGGGTTTTTTTTGGGAATATTGTTTGTTTTCGAAGAAAATGTGTTACTTTCAGGTTAAAATTTCAGTTTGAGCTTAGTTTATGTATTCCAAAAATTGCTGCATAGTGCAGTGTTTAGAATATGTATATTTTGAAATATTTTTTAATGATTTTTTAGGAACAAAAATGTGATAATAAATAATTTCTTGGAATGACAAACACCCCTTTTTATAATTTTTCTACCTGTTTATGTAAGCATTTAGGTACGAGATCCACATATTAAAATATTTTACAAGAAATCGCAAACAGAAAATTGTAACCATGGACCTTAGTTTAAAATATATGTCTGATATATGTGATAAGCATACCTGAATGAATGAACGCCAGGGTCTCTGCCACCGGACTTATCCCGTTGCCGAGATCTCTTCCAGCCCAGCTTCGTGGCAGAGTCTGGAACAAAGTGAGTGTGTACACCTAACAGTCTGAGTGTGTAGCTAGTGTTGTGTATAAGATTTCAGTGCTGCCATCTATACTTCTAATTGTGAGTGAAGTGTAATGATTGAATATTTGTAATGTTGTAGGCCTGTTGCTCTCTGTGGCGAGTCTTTTTAACGGGGAGATCGGCTCGCATTTGCGCCTTGAAGTTGGGAACCACAGAAAACCAACTTCAGCCGACCACCACTGTGGGGTTCGAACCCGGATCCTCGCATCGCGAGTCCGTCACTATAACCACTCGACCACCACAGCGGCTGATAAGCATACCTACAGAAATTTATTTATAATACACAATAATTTTTCACACACACACACAAATTTTTGTATAAATAAATTGAAGCATCTGTGAAGAAGTAAACCAATGTATGTAAACTGAATTTTCAGTCAAAAAATATTTACATGTTTTTGCAATACTTTTGCAATGCGTTGTATAAGTTTTATACAGGTACATCAGAGTTTCATAACTGAAATATCAAGAGACAAAAATAACATTATCATCTCATAATGAAAAGAAAATAACTGTGGGATTCTTGAATTGAACATTGGCAACGATCATCTTCAATTGAAACAGAATAAAAAGTATAGTTTTTCTTATGTGAAAATAACACCTAAGCAGAAAATAAGCCTTAGCTTGATTTTTCAAGATGCTGATAATACAAACCCGACCCAGAAAATTTGCCTGTTAAAATCGTCAGCCAGATGAAGGCATTCTGTAGGTCTGTTGCTATACATGACAGGTTTCTTGTATAAAGTGATATTAATATACAATAATGTTATTGACATATGTATTTAATGATAATTCAAGTTATTCTGTAGTTTCAAGTTCCCAAAATTGGCTAATTTGGGCAAGTGGAAAACACCTCCAGAATAATGAATATTCAGAATGACTGCTATCTCTATCTTAGCTAGATCATTTTTTAATTATTACTGTTCCTTTTGAAATATTTCAGAATTTAATTTAATGAAGTAGGGATATTTTTTAACAGTGAGGAATTTAAGAAAAAGAGAAGCATGAGATTTTTTAGCTCCTCAAAGTTTGGGTTCGATTATAAAAAAAAACTGTGGTTCGGGTTACATCTATGTAACCCGAACCACAGTTTTTTTTTATAATCAGCTATAGCTGAAAGGTTTTATTTTTTGATTTATCAAGACACTTTTGGTTACATTTTCTGCGGGGTCTGAAAAATTTAGAGAAAAAAAAAATTCAGGCACCATTCTGATTTCTCAGAATTTTCATTATCTCCAAATTCATTTATTTTACCACAAACAATTTTCTTGCCGCAGTTCTGCATACAACTCAAGGTTCAGATATAATTACACAGAAGTTGGTGTGTTTGTGTGTGAACAATTATTCCCTTACTTATAATCATGGTCAATTTTATTGATCAAATACATAGTTTAACATTCACCAAAAATGTATATTTAGACATAATATAAGATGTAGGCTTACACATAAAGGATGTGCATTATGGTGGATCGAAAAAAAATATTTTATTTGCAAATCGCTATAGTGCGTAGAAAAGTAGCTTCTTTCAATAAAAAGAAAAATGACGTAAAAAAAATTTGAAATCGATTGACAATGGTCATGCATCGTACTTGAAGTTTATGAAAATTGATAAAATTTAACATTTTTCGTAAATTTTTTTAATATTACTTAAAATTTGATTATCGATCTGCAAAAGTTTCTTATGTTTATTTTATGGTTCAATAAAGTAAAATAAATTAAAACATCATTGATGTTTCAATGTTTATCGGTCGCTTAATGTGTTCGAAAAACTGGAATTGACCAAATTTTTGCAAGTTTCATCGTGCAGCTCTTCGCATGCTTTGTTAGAACAAAATGACCCAGAATTTACCATGAAGAGGTAGCTGCACATTGAGTTTCACCTACACTCTATCCAATCAACCATCCAAAGTAGGAGAGTGTGTGTAATTTACATTATAGTTACCAAAATTGTGTGACTAGGATTTACTGGTTTACAGTTTCTTCTATTGTTTCTTTTCCAAGTGTTCACATTTAAAGTCAAACTTTTGCACAATGAAACTTGCAAAAATTTGGTCAATTCCACTTTTTCGGACACATTGCGCGACTGATAAACATTGAAATATCAATGATGTTTTAATTTATTTTACTTTATTGAACCATAAAATAAACATAACAAACTTTTGCATGTCGATCGTCAAATTTTAAGTAATATTAAAAAATTAAGAAAAATGTTCAATTTTGTCAATTTTCATAATCTTCAAGTACTATGCGCAACTGGAAGATAGCAACTGATCTTATAATTTTTTATGTTGTTTTTCTTCTTATTAAAAGAGGCAACTTTTCCGCACTATAGCAATTTGAAAATGAAACTTGCATTTTTTTTTCAACCCACCCTGTTGTACATACATGTTTAAGTTACATATTTTGAAGTTGTTGAAAAAGAAAATTCAATTTTCCTCCCATTTTGCCCAAAAATCCCGCCTGGGCTGTAAGTGAACAATTATTCTCTTATTTTATTAATCAAATACATAGTTTAGCATGCATTAAAAATATATATTTAGGCATAAAGTGTAAGATGTACACATGTTTAAATTAGATATTTTGTGGTTGTGGAAAAAGAAAATTCCATTTTGCCCAAAAAAAAACCGGATTTTCTACCCAAAAAACATGGGTTTTTTTAGAAAAACTCGCCCGGGCTGGGTTTTTTACAACCCTGCTGACGTGTTGTCCCCTCCCCTGCATTATATAGTCCCTTTGTATCAATAAAATTTGGAGAATTTTGGAGAAATCAATGAATTTTGCAGAATCTTTGTATTAATAAAACGGTTTCTTGCCCCTTGAATTGATAAAGTGAAGGCTGTTGACCCCTTTTGTCTATAAAATGAAGGTTGTCTAGCCATTATATCAATAAAAATATCGCTATTAAAATGAGTCAACCTCATCCTAACTCATGAAGCCTTCTCAGTGGCCCTGAGGGGCAAGGTTTGTCTTGAAAAAGCACCCCGCCCCGCATTATCACTAGAAATGTCTGCCTACCAATCTTTAAATGCCTATGTTGGTAAAAATGCAATTGGATTTCACCTAATTTTCATAAGGGGCTCCTCTGCACTCCAGGCTCATGAACCATGCCCGGGTTTGCCCATGTGTTAAGGCGACACTACCAAAGGAGGGGGGTCTATGGACTACTGGTTAAGAACCCCTGGTATAGATAAACATGTATGTTTGTTAATACACATCTATTTTTGTCAAAATCTAAACTTTGCCACAAATGAAATATTAATTTGTTGGCCGTTTTATAAGACGCATGTTTTTCATGAATGCCTTTTTTTTCTGTTTTTGATTTAAAGCACTTTAATTTCCAATGTTAATTATCACATGTTCTCTATTCAGGTTTGTGATTGGCCATCGAACGTGGTTCTTATTTCGAAAGGGAAATGTTTTTTTTTCTCGAGGACCAATGTAATAAATGATAGCTTTTTCGGAATTTTTTAAAAAGGGACATTTTTCTTATTTTTATGTCATGTTTTGGCGCAGTTTGGCCAAATTAGTCCTTGCGCCAATAAATTGAAAATCCAATCCGATCCGATGTATCTCACATTTTTAAATTCATTAAAGCCATTGGTTTATATGACAAATTATAGTTTTTACAATTTATGTCATTGTTTTACGTTTCACGTTGCTTTTTATCATGCACAGTTTTAGTATTTTGACATGACAAAAGGATGATTTTTCTTATTTTTATATAATTTGTTATGGTGCAGTTTGACCAAATTGGTCCTTGCGCCAATAAATTTAAAATCCAATCTCTTTATTGCTTTTAAATATTTTCACAATTTTTGCATTTTGCTACAGTTTTTACATCCACAGATAACTTATGAAATAACTCCCAAATGGGATCTTGTTTCCTTCCACCTTTTATACATTATTTTATGCAGTCAAGTTTAGAAGCTGGTGTCGAAACAAAATGGCCAAACTTACTCTTCAGACACTTTATATTTTCCTGGCTTTAAAACCATTTTTGCCACACCCGGCAAACATATTTTGTTGGGCGACAAAATGCCCAACCCTGCTTATAGCTAACTTCCATGTGTCCTGTTATGTTTGTGTGTGTAACGTTTCTGGGCTGGTGGCGAGTTCTTTGTTGCTATGATTTGATTTGCAGTAGTAATTTAACAGACTGGTTGGCAATGATTGGCCACTTAGTGCATGCTATTGCTGATTAGCACTGTGTTGTTTTTTTTTTTGCAAAGGGGGAACTATCCTTATACAATTTTACTATTTTAATGAAAAATCCCTGCATTGTTTTTTAAAAAATCTTTTTTACTTAAAAGTTGGCAGCTGTGGTATGATTTTTTTTTGCAAGAACTTTCACATACTCATATAATTTCTAAATTTTTTTTGTGGTACCTTATATTCGCCATTTAGACTTCTCTAATGTAGTTATATGTAAGCACCTGTGATGTTATTACTTGGTTGCTACAGCAACCTGGCTACTTTTTTACTCGTAATGCATGCAAGTTTCTAAAAGCATTTCTACACATTTCCAGGTTTTTGGGTGCTGAGATTCTTGAGAGTTGAATTTTCAATATGGGTGATGTATATTTGTACAACCTTACTCTCAAGAAAGCGACTGCGATCACTCATGCTGTGCATGGAAATTTCTCTGGAGCGGCTCCGCCTGAGATTGTAGTATCCCGGAAGAGAGTCCTCGAGCTCCTGAAGTTTGAGGTGAATAAGCTGCGGTCTGTGCTTGCCGTGGAGCTGTTCGATGTTCGCTCGATGGTAGCCTACAGGGCCCCTGGCGGATACAAAGGTAAGCAAATTTCCAATTATTTTTAAACCATTCTCGTTGCGGCATATGAAGGAGATGAAACTAACTCATTGTCACTCGAACCTTATTCTTGATTAAAACATGAAAAAAAAAATTGCTATCTTTTTATTTTTATCTTACACACACATATATATCACTATATTATATGTTGTCCATGTAACAACTGCAAAGATATATTTCATGAGTTATACATTACCTCACCTATAACAATAACAGTAAAATTTTACTGGGTACCAGGTCATGTTGGAATACTGGGCAATGAAAACCAGACATTGCAGCTTGAACAACAATTAACATTGACAAAAAGAGGTTTAGTATTTCTGATTTAAAAAAAATCTAATTGTTGATTTTGTATAAAAAATTGTAACAATCCATACTATGTAGCAGCACATTTATTGTGCATTGGATATGGGCGAAATTTTTTTTTTTTAAATAAATATTTTATTTGTTTCCAAAGTTAAATAATACATGAAACAGTGAAATCTCAATATTTGTTAAGAGGCCTGAGCCTGTACAGAGCAACTAATTAAAGATAAAGACAAAAGAAACAAAAAAATAACACAAAACTTATAATAAAAAAAAAAAAAATAGTTAAATAATGAAATGAATTTTCAAATAAATTTTTGTAATAATTATGCTGATATACAAGTTCACATTTGATATAATAACAATTGATATGAGGCAACTACAGGCGTATGGATAATAAATACATCAAGAATCTTGCATACCTATTAGCAACTTTACTTTTGAAACCCTTGGATGCATTTATGAAAGCACAGATGTAGCGGGACATCAAATCAACAGTAAACGGGTAAAATAATTGTAGAAAACAAGTTTTTGTCTCTGAAATTTCAAATTATGAATGTCATTTTTACTGATGTGATTTATACACTGGAGGGGGCGCCAAAAGGATATCTTGCAATTTTATTGTTTCACAGATTTTTTAAAGTTTTGGTTAAAAAAAGTATGCTCTGGAGCCAGGGTTGTTTGTTAAACCATGGTTTAAACCTTGGTTTTAACCAAGTGTTTTTTTTAAAAAAAACCACTTCGGTTTTTTTCAAAAATCAAATAAAAGTTGCCTAAATATCATTTTTTTTCCCTTGAAAAATATCATATTGGTTGATTATTAGCCAAAATGTTTCATTTTTACCACATCTTATATCCTTGGGGTACATTCTGATGGTATATCTTTAAATGACATAAGATTTTATAAGTGGTTTTTTTCAAAAAGTCTCATAAAAGTGGCCAGAATATATATATATTTTTCATATGAAGTATCTTAGTTATTTAAAGTTATATATAAAAGACATAATTTCTCATTCTTACAACATCTTCTAACCTTTGGCTACATTCTGATGCTCTATCTTTAGCAAATTCATGAATAAGGATTGCATCACACATCTAAATGTAATGGTGTATTATCTCACAGGGGTTTTTTTTTCCTTCACAAAGAAGCAGCTACAGTAGTGACACCATCATGCTAGGGGCAGGTGCAAGGGCGTAGCCAGGGGGGGGGGACTTGGGGGTCTGGTCCCCCCCCCCCCCGAAATGTAAGAAAATGACCGAAAAAAGGGAAAAAGATGGCCAAATCCATTGTTCTGTCACTTTGGTCCCCCCCCCCCGAACGAAATTTCTGGCTACGCCCCTGGGCAGGTGGTCCTATAATCCAATAAAGACACCAGCTGTCCTTAAAGGACAAAGACTAGTGTACTAGTTGTTACATTACCTCACATACATTTTCATTTTTTTTCCCATAAGAAGTAACACATCTCCTACTGTATATCTCCCAGTCTTAATATTCAATAGTTTTTTTTTTATACTTTCACTCACACACACACACACACACTGTTAAGCCCAGTTAATCAAGGCTCTACTGTATAGTAGTAACAGATTTTTGAAAAATAATCAGCTATATACAGGGTGATTATAATTAGTTTTGATTCCAAAACTATACAATAAGTACTGATCAGAATGACTTGAAAATTTGCATGGATACTCCTGAAGCAATGGAAGTTTCTTTCGCAAAAGAAAAAAAGTGCAAAATGTGCAAGTAGACGATGCTGTACTTGGTTTGCAGTATTATCTATTTTGTGCAACCACATCATTTCGGCACTTCCACAGCATCAGTGTGTGGATAGAACTTCTATCAAGATGCACATTGCAATACCAGCAAAGCAGCTGCTGAAGACCCATTTTGACAGGATGCACCTTTACCCTTGCAACTTCTGGCTGTGGGGGTACCTCAAAATGTTATAAACAGTGGGTCAGATTAAGTGGTTTAATAAAGCTGAATTGCAAGAATATCCACATTATGACCATGGCATACTCTGATTTCGTTGTTGAACAAGAATTTTTGTGCTTTCAGCCTCATAGCCAGAACACGCGGTGGACAACATATTTTACATTTCTTAAGTAAGTTGTAGTTATTTGTTCAATTACTTCGTTTTTTGTGATGTTTCCATGAATTATGAAATCGTGAAATGCTATAATTAAGTTATCATTTTGCCATGACTGGCTATCGTTTCCATTCTGCAAGCAAATTTCCCAAGTGGTGGATTATGTCATTAATTTTACATTTTTAATTATCTTTTTCCCCTTTACCAAATAAAATTCCATTTTTTCAGGAATATTCATGTTAATTTTCAAGTCATTCTGACAATCATTCTGTTTTTACAGTGTTTTGAAATCCAAACCTTAGTTATAATCACCCTTTATATAGTAAATCATCGCTAATTAATCTGCATTATTTATGTTTCATTAAATACATTATATTCACCTAATTTTTATTACTTTTTGCAAAATAGCTTCCTGATTAAGCATACTGAAAGTAACTGGAGAAAAACCTTTATATATTATATGATTAATAATAACATTAAAAGAATTTTCAAACACACATTAATCCATTGAGTTAAGCAAAAAATAATTAAATTGCAAAAGTTGGTTTTTGTTAAAATCTAATAAATATTTGTTGATTAATTAGCATGGGAATAGCGTTAATTACATTAATAAACATTTTATTTTAGTTAATTATTAGAAGTTTGAATGATTTTTCAGAAATTTTATTGTTTTTAATATTAATACTATTTAAAACAAAAAAACCGGTTTAAACCAAAAAACACCTGTTTTTTGGTTTTTTTAAAAAAAACCGGGTTTTTTACCAACCCGGTCTGGAGCAGTGTTTCTCAACCGCCGGGCCCTGGCAAGAGTCAAACCGGGCCGTCAATGATTCATCATTTCATATATATCCCCGTTCGTTTTTCATTAGTTGTGTTTATGACCGAGCCCTACACTCAAAAAAAGAATCCTACCGGGTCGCGATCTTTTAAAGGTTGAGAACAGTGGTTCTCAACCTTTAAAAGAAGGGGGCGATGGGACAAAAAAGGTTGGGAAACTATGCTCTTGAGGTTTGTGTTCCAAAAAGGTTGAGAACGGAAAATTTTCCCCCAATGCAATCTAACCCATAGGATCTTATGTTATACCTGTAGCTTCTGCTTCCCCCTGGAATTTTTCAAGGCCCCCCAAGGGGGGCCGTTAACGCCTGGGGAATCACTTCTCTAGTGCATAGTTTCTCGAACTTTGATGTTCCCTCGTCAGAATTTTTTTCCTCTCATCACCCCTAAACATTTGTTATCGTGCAAAGATAAACAAATATTATTACCATAGGGTGGAAAATGTATGTTTCAAAATTAGTACTAAATTTTTTTTGTCGCTGTTGCCAGAAAAAAACAACAGTGAATTAGCTTGACCATGGACTGAACCAACACCTCCCTTACAAAACCGGCTGAGAAATGCTGCTTTGCTCCACCCTCTAACTATACGGGTGTAGTCTGGGCTTCTTTTGTTAAAAACAGAAATTCTTCACCGAATGTTATTACCATAATGTGTGGCTGTGAAGATGGATTGATGGATGGATGTCTGCTTGTTTCATACCTCCTGTATGCATTTTTGTGAAAGTAGCTACTACTACTTTTGCATTTTGCAAAAATGCAACCATAGCTACAATCCTGCTATGAAGGCTTTCTAATGTTTAGTTAGCTTTGATTGCATGAAATTGTTGACATTGATTTATTATGATTGCGTGTGTACGACCTGCTGCCTGCAGAAGGGTTCTATCTAGCCTGCAATATATATATGTTGTATTAATTAAAATATTTTCTTTTTCCCTAGATTATCTTGTTATTTGTTCTGATACCGGGAAGATGGTGGTATTGGACTACAATCCTGAGAAGAATGTTTTCGAAAAGGTAAGCTTTGAGAGAGATCACAAATTCTTTTGTTGAAATGGTGCAGTCACTCGTTTTTTCAAAATTACGTACAGACTTGATAATTACAAAGGTTGTCAACAGTTGGACGGTCGTCCCTAACTCAGGCTAGAGCTCACAATACTGCCATTGCCACCAGATCACAACTTATCCAAGGATAATGTCACTCTCTGCTATCCATACGAAGATTTTCAGCAGGTGGCTGATGTGAAGATGAATTTAGGAAAGAAGGAAAATTCACCTGCCCTTGCAAGGAAACGAACCCAGATCCTCTCACTTGCCGGGTGAGCGCACTAGACTACACAGGCAACAAATTATTAATCTTTCCTTAGAGGTCATCTTCGCATCAGCCAGCTGTTTAAAATCTTTGTATGAAAAGCAGGGAGTGACAAACGCTGAGGCAGCTGGGAGATGAAAAAGTAGAGTTATTTAAAGTACAGTTAATGTTCTATTTTTATGAACTCTCATTTCTATTATCTCTATGGTATGCTGCTTGGGACAGAAGACCAGTTCATAAAAAGAGTGTTCGTAAAATCGAGTGTGACTGCACATATTCTCATTTACCTTTTTTTTTTTTTTTTGTGATATTGTCGAGTGTGGTAATATTGGAAGCTGATACTACTACTAAACCACACATGTACCTTGTCCATATTCCTCTGCGGAATTTCTAATGAATTGGTACATGTTGTAATATGCATGTCTGTGTTATAAACCTAACGTGAAGTTTGTTTCTGTGTAATGCTTGTTATAGTGCTGCTCTACCACATATTTTTGAACTATGAGTAAAGTGTAATGTTTGAAGATTTTATCGTTGTACGCCTGTTGATCTCTGCTGCAAGACTTTTTAATGGAGAGATCGGCTTGCTTTCAGGCCTCGAAGTTGGGAACCACATAAAACCGGCTTCAGCAGTGGAAGCTGACCCGTCATTTTGAATAACTGATTTTTGTTTTACTTTTCAGGTCCATGAAGAAGATCTTGGCAGATGTGGTCGAACTATACCGGGTCAATTCTTAGCGGTTGATCCTAAAGGTCAATCTATCATGATCGGTAAGAAGTTTATATTTCTGTACAATTAGTGAATGAATTAAATAAATTTAATCAGTTGATCGAGTCTGTAAATGTTCTGATTCTTGTTTCTTTATTTCAAAATTAGCCGCACTGGAGGCACAGAAGTTCGTGTACATCTTCAAAGAGACTCTTCCTGGCAGTTTGTCATTCTGTCCTGCATTGAAATCTGACAATCCAAACTACGTAGTCTACGATATTGTCGGAATTGACAGGGGTGCTGGAAATCCTATGTATGCTTGTCTGGAGAAAGAACGAGCTGTTGTAAGACTAATTTATGGTTGATAATTTTTTGTTGGTATTTCAAATTCTTATTGGGTGATTTGTAAATGGTTTTTGTTTTGTTACTTCATTCTGGTTTCAAATGGATTCAGAATTCAAATGGATCTTGCGAGGATGTGCCGCAGAAACTGACCCTCTATGAGGCTGATGACGAGATGATGATCATGGTGAAGAAACTGGAGGAACCTCTGGCGATGAGTGGGAATCTTCTCATCGCTGTTCCTGGAGGTGATTGTGGTCCCGGTGGTGTCCTCGTGTGCTCAGAGAACTATGTTACGTATAAGAGTTTCACAGATCAGACTGAAGCAAGATGTTTCATACCTCGGAGAAATGTAAGTTGCATGTTAATGCAGTCAAACTTTGTTCTAACCAGGGTTGTAAAAAACCCAGCCCGGGCGGGTTTTTTTTGGGCAAACTGGGGAAAATTTAATTTTCCTTTTCCACAACCACAAAATATCTAATTTAAACATGTGTACATCTTACACATTATGCCTAAATATATATTTTTGGTGCATGTTGAACTATGGATTTGATTAATAAAATTGGGAATAATAAAATAAGAGAATAATTGTTCACTTACAGCCCAGGCGGGATTTTTGGGCAAAATGGGAGGAAAATTTAATTTTCTTTTTCAACAACTTCAAAATATGTAACTTAAACATGTATGTACAACAGGGTGGGTTGAAAAAAAAATGCAAGTTTCATTTTCAAATTGCTATAGTGCGGAAAAGTTGCCTCTTTTAATAAGAAGAAAAACAACATAAAAAATTTTAAGATCAGTTGATATCTTTCGGTCGTGCATGGTACTTGAAGATTATGAAAATTGACAAAATTGAACATTTTTCTTAATTTTTTAATATTACTTAAAATTTGAGGATTGACATGCAAAAGTTTGTTATGTTTATTTTATGGTTCAATAAAGTAAAATAAATTAAAACATCATTGATATTTCAATGTTTATCAGTCGCGCAATGTGTCCGAAAAACTGGAATTGACCAAATTTTTGCAAGTTTCATTGTGCAAAAGTTTGACTTTAAATGTGAACACTTGGAAAAGAAACAATAGAAGAAACTGTAAACCAGTAAATCCTAGTCACACAATTTTGGTAACTATATAGTAAAGTACATACTCTCCTACTTTGGATGGTTGATTGGATAGAGTGTAGGTGGAACTCGGTGGGGTGTAATGTGATAGGCCTCCTCGTGGTGCACTCTGGGTAACGCCAAATCTACCACATGTCATTGTCTTCGCTTATTTGTGCTCATATCATTCACCTTCAATAGCCCAGATTACATATTTATTTCTACACATTTTACAGTACTTATCTTGCGTCTGTTTGTCCTGTACATGTCCTTGTCTTTTGTGTCCAACCCCTCATTGTAGGCCCCGCTCAAGCAGGGAGGGGTCCTCCCAAAGACAGGGCATCTGGTGTGCTGTCTACCCGTGTGTTTGCCGTGCATGAAGACCCGTAAGGCTGGAGATGGGGATCCTGGTTAGCCTGATGCACTAGCTTTGGCCTCGGATTCAGCCGAAATCGGAGGCTTGGATTAGCCCTGTCTGGTTGCCTCGGTGTCTGAAGGGGTTACTCTACTGGGCAGGTAGAAGGACCGGTCGTGCCGGATGTCGTGAGGTTTGTTGGTGCTGCTTCACGTCACTCTTGGATCTGGAACGAGCCTGCTTTGGTGGTGTATAGCTCTCACCTAACCTGGCGTTGCTACTAACCATCATTGGTTATGTGTGCATGTCGCCTCATAGGGCTCCATGGTGGGCACAATAGGTTGGTACCACAGTAAAATTACCAGGTCATGTGGGACTACTGGGCAATGAAAGAGCAAACACAGCAGCTCAAACAACAACCAACATTAATAATAGCCTTTTGGTATTGCAGGTGACCACTTCTCAATCCTCTGAGAAGTGATGCATCACTGCTGACCAGAGCACTGGAATAGTCAAGTAAATAATAAACTACATGCCATTAAGCCCATACTTGGCCATTGATGTTTGGGCTGCAGGACTAATCGAAAGGAGAAAATTCTGCTTGCCCGATTGCGCATAGGACACGGTCGCCTCAAGCATTCTTACCTTTTATTACAAGCGAGTTAACTGGAGTGTTCACATTGTCAAAATCCATTGACCATCGCTCATGCTTTTACTTATTCACATTATCGGTCATTATTTTACCATTGCTTTTAGTGAAAGTCAACCTTCACTTCATGACATTTTAAATGACCATTGTGATGCATCTCGAATTTTTAAATTCATCAAAGCCATTGGTTTTTATAACAAACAAATAACAAATTATAGTTATTTATATAAAAAAAAAAGGACAAAAAAAAGAATTTCACCTTTCTCTTAATTAGTCATTTGTTTTGACGTGTTTTGTCCTTAATAGGCCTTGTGCCAATAAACCCAAAATCCAATCCAATTAAGTGATAGAAGTGCAGTTGCCACTTGTTGCAATGATGCCCATTGTTGATGAAAAATAGATGTTATATTGGAAGGTCATTATATCAAAAGTTAAAACATATAGGTTATTTGTTATAAGAAAACGTGTAGGACTTACTCTGCAGGTTGTTGTAATGAAATTGTTGCTATAACATGGGGGTCATTATAACGAGCATTGACTGTATCTTCATATAGGATTTATCATTATTGATCAAATATATTTATACTATAGGAAGGCTGGAGGAGACCAGGAAATGACATTGTTATCAAAGATTTTTACTGTATATGTTTTATTTTTACATTTGTTTATTATATAATTTTTTTTTTGCTTTGTCGTTGAAGTTAATGTTTTATTATTTTTTTCAGTGTGATATAAGCAATAATGAGATCGGGTTGATATACTCTTGCTGCGCCACTCATCAGAAGGAGAGTATATTTTTTGCTCTGCTACAGACAGAACAAGGAGATGTTCTGAAATTGACTCTGGACATCTCTGATGACATGGTAAGAATTAATTAATTGAATAGTATTAGAATTAATGTCTAGTCTAGCATTTTCCAACCAGTGCTCCGCGTGCACTTGCCTTAGCCTCTGCAGCCACTCAAGAAAAATTAAATAAATTTGATTGGAAAAAGATGCCTTTGGGCCTCTGCCATAGAAATTATACTTAAATAAGACTCTGTGAATCAATAAAAGTTGAAAACCACTGGTCTAGTCTTATAGCTATGTGAGCTGGTTTTGAGACATAACTATATTATTTGAAGCAGTAGATTAAACAATAAAACAATTATTTATTTACAAATATAAACGAAGGTAAAATAATACGCGATTCGTACGAGAGCAGGGACATGTACAAAGATGCGACCGGTGAATATAAACAACAAAAACTCTCTAGCCAGACGGCCTTGACATTAGATTTTTTGTGGTGTTGCCACAAAGAGGAAAATAATTTTTTTAAGTGCTGGGAAGACACTACAGTCTGTGTTAGAACTTGTACAGGTAGTACTTGCGATTGAAACAGTTACAGTCTTGTAAGAAGTAAGATAATTTCTTGTCAGTAGTTTGTGCCTTTTTATTTACTGGATGGTCAGCATTTCTTAATAATTTAATTCTAACCTGTGAATGATGCAAAGTGATCATGGTTATGATTCTCTCTGTATTTTAATTTTTTTTCCTTGCATAGGTTGAAATAAAGCTGAAGTATTTCGATACTGTCCCGCTCGCTACAGCCATGTGCATCTTGAAAACTGGTTTGCTTTTTGTTGCTTCAGAGTTCGGAAACCAGTAAGTAAAATTCATTATCTTTTTATTACTAGAACGACCAGAAACCAAAAGCAAATTGGCCATATTGATAGATAAGTAGTCACTTTGCATAGCAGCAAATGCTTCCGACTTTTTTGTACATTGAAAAATCCCTAGAAATCGACAAATTTTGCTTTGCAGAATTTTAAAATCTCCAAAGAAAATCCCTCAGTATTTTAAATCTTGTGACTATTGTTTCGTTGGAAAAAATATGAAAAATTGTCAGTTGTGTTAACAAAGATGATGCCAAAACCGAGCAAAGGTTCCAATGGCCGAAAATGAAGTGCTACTGCAAAATCACAAACAATTGAAATGAATTCCACAAAAAATATAATGTGACAAATATGGGGAATGAATATCCATAGTCATAATAACAACTTGATTTAAGTGAAGAATGAAAACTCAAGTAGGCTTTGTTGAAAATTTGCTGAGAAACAAGACAATTTTTATGAAGGTTTAGACGGCTGGCTGATGCGAAGATAAGTCCAGGTTTAAAAGGCTTTGCGGGCAATTGAACCCATCTCCTCTCACTTTGCTGGGTAGACTACAAAGCCAATGAATCCTCTTTCCTTAGAGCTTGCGTGTGCTGAACGGGGCTGTACATGGACAGCCAGACCTAACTCAGGTCAAAGCTCTTCCCACAAGGCCAGTTGAATTTTCTTTCCTGGATTTATGTTCGCATCAGCCAGCTGTTGAAAACCTTCATAGGAATAGCGAAGAGTGACATCATCTTTGAAAGCAATTTTTATTTTAAAAAGGGGTGGAAAGGCCAAAATTATAAAACATAGAAAATGTCCCCGGAAAATATGTCATGGTCACCCCAAAAAATCCCAGATTTCACTCTTTATTTGTATGATATGCATACTTGCCAACCACTACAGATTTCTGACATTAAATATGGAATTATGCTGAATTGCAAAAAACTACGGAAGTCTGTTTTTTACTTACAATTCCTGTTTTAAAGAATACTGTTATAGCAAAAATCGCATTAAAACAAAAACGTTTCTAATCCCTCAGATAAGTTTACATAGGAACCAAAGATGGCACTGCCGTGCTATAGTGCATCAAACACCCGGAATTTCAAAAAGCCTGCATAAATATTTATGCATCCGGTAGAATGGGGTTTTTCCTATTTCTAAGAAGGACAACGGTTGGGGGGGGGGGGGGTTGCAGAGAGGGAAAAAAATTTTCTTCCTTAATTTCCATGATCGTGCAACCTTAAAAAGTAGTTTCTCTACTTTTAAGTACAAATGATGCATTTCACTGTAATTGTTTGATTAGATGACAAGATATTTCCTAAATTCAGTACAAATATAAAACCTAATTGACATCTATGCACTTGTTGTCAACCTTATCATTTATGACTTCTATATTTAGTTTGAATGATCTCACTGCTATATGCAGTTCTGTGGGCATTGTTAGGACCTGGTTTCAATTTCTTGTTTGTCCGTTTGATGTTTCCCTGTAGTTTTCTAACTTAACGTGTATGAATGAGAGCTGATCTTCAAATTTGAGTTCCTCTGTAGAGATCGAGCAGACCTGGAATGTCTATGATACTTGTGTAACATGAAAGTTAAAACACCCCCTTGCCATTTGCATTTTGGAAGATTGGCACTTTGAATCCACAAAATGCATGCCTCAGCAGTCTTAGTTGCATACAACTCTTTCCACTGTGTATCAATTCAAATTGATAACTCTAACCTTAGGCTTCATGCCATTAATTAGTTATTATCTGCTGATAATGAATGTTTGAATAGATCAATTCATCACTCCTTAACACAGTTAACTGGGACTATTTGACCTTAAGCATTTCCAATTGACACTAGAAACCACTATAAATTTTATGACCAATGTATGTTTTTTAATCTTGCAGCCACTTATACAAGATTGTCCGTCTTGGTGTTGGTGACAACGAACCAGAATTCAGCAGCAAGATGCCTCAAGACGAATGGACCTCTTTCGTTTACACTCCACGGAAATTGAAGAACCTGATGCTTGTGGACCAGCTTGAGAGTATCTCTCCTCTGATGTGTTGCGGCCTGATAGATGTCACAAAGGAAGGTAAGCCACAGCTCTGCATGGCTTGCGGAAAAGGTCCAAATTCCACGCTGCAGTTCTATTCTCGGGGAGTAGAGGTGAGTTTTTTGAATGAAGTCAATGTTCCCATGTTGATTTGTTTAAGGATTTGATCGTGTATATTCCTGTATCTTATATATAAATGTGAAAGTATGTAGGGTCATTCCACGCGATTAATGTAACATTCACAGCCAAAATGAGCTCTGCTTTTCACTTTTAAGTAATGGAATTTTATAAAAAGATAATTTTAAATGTTATAAAACTTTTATGCACCACCTCAGGAAATGGTATGAAAATTGTTGAATGCATAATTTTTACTGAATCTATTAAATTTTTTTCATAAATAGTGGCTGTGAGCAATTTAAAAGCTTTTATACCCCTTTAAAAAATTTGTGAATATACATGAAACTTCATTTCATGTAGCAATTCCTGTGAATCTACGTTTTCCGAATTTATCAGAAAAGACATATTTTCACAATAAGGGCAACAACAAGCTTCTTGATCTTTAGAACTGACAATATTTACTTCCACTGGTCTGAATTGACAGAATTTAGAAATACTGCTGAAACATCAGGATTTTCAGCTTTGAATAATTCATACACCACCTTCAAATTGAACATTAGAAGGCGTCTTGCCAAAATCCCTTTTTTTTTCCCCCCCAGAAGCTGACGAGAAATATCATCTCTATGATAGAATTCTTCTACCTTACTTTTAATTTCAGCTGATATTCCTTTCTTACCAATTTCTATTATACTTTTACCAGAAATTAGAATCCCTAAATCAGTAGCCATTTTTTTTTTTAACAAGTGCAACTTTTTTTCTTGGACTGTGGTAGTGTATTTTTGGTTTTTATTTTGGAGTGCCTTTCCAAAGCTCTGAGGACTTCCGAAAAGATTTGCTTTGGGTATCTGTGAAGATAACTTTCTTTTTTGACGCATTTTTTGCATTCTCAATTTTGATGCATGCCGCTCTTTCTCTATCCATTTTGCATTGTTTTTCTCTTTAGTCGCAATAACTTCATATCAACTCTAGCCTTTTCTCTTTCTTCAATTTTTTGCTCTGTGGTTTGGTTAGCACGACTTTTTCTTATTTTAGCACTCGTTAGCGTCATTTTTCCTTAAAAAAATTGAAAAAAAACAATTTTCTCAGCTGTTCATCATATCATAACTTAAAATTGAAGGATAAAATTTTAAATAAAAAATGTGAACATGAAAACTCATAAAAGCAAAACTTTATTCAGTTACATTGGTCACACAAATATTGTTCGTTAGTCACAGCTATAAAAATTGGAACAATTGTACTAAAATGTTTTTTAAATATTTTTCCAGTAGACCAGAGCTTAGAAAAAGAGAAAATGAAAGTGGAAATTTCTATTCATAAAATTGATCGACTCAGAAACAAAAAAAACATAATTTATGTGACCAACATAACATGTAAAACAACAAAGAGAAATAAAATAACATAAATTACATACCTTTAGTATTCTTCTAAGCCAGTAATGAATTATAGTTTACTTTTGTCTACTGCTGAAAATAAGACAATATTCAAGGTAATTTTATTTTTAAATATTTGCGAAAACGACTGATTCTGCAGCATCAAATTCAAGAGATGAAACTCCCATAAACTAACCATGTGCATTTCAAGTCTGAACTGTAGCCAGATTCAGAGTATTTCTAATCTGTTGCCAGATTTTGATACTATAATATATGGGAAATAAAATGGTATGCCACCGTGTGTGAACGTGGACACACACGTCATGTATGTCATGCATGCATGCACCCACCCACTCTAACAATACATTTCAGACATGTGCATGCCTTATAATGGTTTGCCTCTTCTTTGATGATGCTGCCAGTAGTATGTTCCTTCATAATGGTTTGTCACTTTTTCAATTCTACCAGCAATTGAAAACCCGGGAAGCGCCGGGTATTTGTGCTAGTATTTCATAAAAGGCAGTAGTTCTGTGGCTTTTTTTTTAAAGATGGGATGGATCATAAGCTTGTATACCAAATATTAGTGGGGGGAACACTACATAACTTAAAATGATATTATGACATTCTTGTTCAAACCATTTGTTTTCTGATTTTGACCTACTTTTTCAATCCATAAGGCAGAAATCTTGCTTTACAGAAGTTCAGAATAATATCTGGTTTTAGTTTCACTCAAATGCCACGGACGATGCATCATTTATAGTGACTCTCTCAGCGTCACTCTCAGCAAGCACTGTGTTCTTTTACTTTTCACATTCATCCATTCATGTCATTTTCAAGGAGCTGCATCACCTCATCCATCACGGTACCTCAGTAAAATTTTACTGGGTACCAGGTCATGTTGGAATACCAGGCGATGAAAGCAGACAATGCAGCTCGGACAACTAACATTTACAATAGCCTTTTGGTACGTGCGAGTGACCACTTCTCAATCCTCCGAGAAGTGATGCATCGTTGCTGGCAGGGTCATTGGAATAATCAAATAAATAATAAACTTCATGCCATCAAGCCCACACTTGGTCATTGGCGTTCGAGCTGCAGAACTAACAGAAAGGAGGAAGTTCTGCTTGCCCGGTTGCGCATAGGACAAAGTCGCCTCACGCAATCGTATTTATTATTATGGGAAAGTCAACCGCAGTGCCCTCATTGTCAAAGTCCATTGCTCATGCTTTTACTTGTTAATTTATCATCATCATTTTAAGACTCGTCACTTTCAGGATCATTAGAACAATCAGATAAATAATAAACTTCATGCCATCAACCCCACACTTGGCCATTGGCGTTCTAGCTGCACAACTAACCGAAGGGAGGAAGTTCTGCTTGCCCGGTTACGCATAGGACACAGTCGCCTCACGCAATTGTATTTGTTATTACAGGAGAGTCAACCAGAGTGCCCCCATTGTCAAAGTCCATTGACCATTGTTCATGCTTTTACTTGTTCGCATCATCATTTTACGACCGCGTTTGGTCAAAGTCATCTTTCACTTCGTAATATTTTATCTGACCATTGTGATGCATCTCACATTTTTAAATTCATCAAAGCCATTGGTTTTTACAAAAAATTAGTTTTTACAAGCCACGTCATTGTTTTACGTTTCATGAATACTTTTACTTTTTGACATGACAAGAAGTCTTGTGTCAATTTTATATGGACATTTGTTTTGGTGCAGCTTGACCTAGTCCTTGCGCCAAAAAATCAAAAGCCAATCCTTCTTTCATTTTGCCATATTTTAAATGACCATTGAGATGCATCTCTCATTTTTTAATTCATCAAAGCCATTGATTTTTACAAAAACATTTAGTTGAAAATTATATTAACATATAATTTTCTTTTTTTTATAATGTCATTGTTTTGGCGCAGTTTGACCAAATTGGTCCTTGCGCCAATATGTTCAAAATCTAATCATAAGCTATTTATCCTCAGTATTTACAAATATTTTCATCTTGAGCACAGTCCAATGTTAACTTTTGCTGGGCATACAAGGAGAGGTCCTAAAGCTTGCCTCCAGCGGTGTCCAGAACCAGATGCAGGATTTGATAATTAAGGTAAAAGATAATAAAAAGTCTGTTTGATATGAACCGCAAAATGCTTCTGGCTACCACAGAAGGCGGGAAGAAAATCTCGTGCTTGTTCAGAAATTTCGAAGGAAGACACTTTGTTGGGTGGAAAAATTTGGGGGAGTGTCTAATAGGTTTAGTATATTTAGCTGGAGGACAATCTCTTTTCTACTCTCCACTATTCATTTCGAAATGTCTGAATGTTCCCTGTTGTTGACTTGGTGTATTCTCCTGACCCATTATTATTCCTTTGTTCATTATGAGCTTTGTATTAAATGCCATAAAAATGATTGCTTCCCTAAGGCTCAAAGATGGCCGGACATCATCTGCCAGGGAGATTAATTTATCCATGAGCTTTGTTAATAGGCTGCCTTTGTGTTTTTCATATCTGATGTTTTTGACCAGGGGTGCACAACCTTTGGAGTCCACAAGCCAGATATGTGCTAATTCTGCTGCTTGTGGGCCAAAACTTATAGGATAATCATACAGGGTGGGCAAAAAGTCTGTAGAAACTTTTTGATTAAAATCAGAAAAATAACTGAAATAAAAAACGGTTTGCAGGATTAGCATCGCTAGGTCACTGGAATTTTTTAAGACAGGAAAAAATAACTCAAAAAACAGCCGATAGGTAGCGCTGATGTACACAAGTCGAATAAAAGATATGCAAATAACTGACAGAATGTCTCCAAATCGTTTGTTACAGCATCATGTGTTCCAAATGACCACCACCACAGGGGATAACACATTGCAGGCGAGTCACAAATCCAGCAACAGCAGAGTGCAGCAGGTCCATATACACAGTTTACAACTGTGAACTGGTTGTGGATCAGGAGCGTGGAAGTTCTTATAATCATCTCATTAACATATTTCCACCGAAGTCACTCATACCAACGCCACCTATTGGCTGTTTTTTTTCCCTGTCTTGAAAAAATTATTGTGACCTAGTGATGTTAACCCTGCAAACCGTTTTTTATTTTGGTTATTTTTCTGGTTTTTATTCATTTTTATTGTTTCTACAGACTTTATGCCTACACTGTATAACCAGTATTCTATGAGAGGTTTTTCCCCTCATTTCCAAAGAGGCTTACTTGTAATTTTTGAAATCAAGAATTATATTTTCATGAATCATAAATTAACACCTTTGATAATTTCTTTTGCTGTAATTTGGCAACATTAAATTAAACTTTGACAATTTGTTTCGACCATAATTGGCTACTTGCCATTAACAATTTTTTTGACAGTAATTGTTAACTTTGATTGCATTTGACTATAATTTGCAATAAATAATGACATCCCATATTTTTATGAAGGAAATATGGTTAGCTTAGGCTTTTGTGTATTGATATTTTACTACTGGAATAACTTTTGTGGGCTGGATGGAAACCCTTGGTCCCCAAAGTAGAATGCTTTGCATTGTTCTGTAACAAGCCCTCTGTTGAGTGGAAATGTTCTGCGCCCGCATAATAGTGTTTTCTGCATTTTTTTCCTTAAAATTCTTCCAAATTCTTCTGCAGTTGTGCTGATTGTTTTGCTACGTACATTGAAGATTTCAGCATATTCTGCTTGGTGGGCAGCATCTGGCCTGTGAGTTAGAGGTTGTGCACCCGTGGTTTTGAATCTCTGGCCACTGCTAGCCAATGAACTCTCTAGGTAAGTTTTTGTAACAGTTGCAGTCTCTCACCCATGTCTGTGCAGGTGAGTAGTTAGTGGTTTCATTGTATACAGTGAATGCTCGTAATGACCATTCCATTGCATATGTTGAATGCAACGAGCCATCTATTACAACAAGATGCCAACAGCTTTTTTTGAAATATTATATTAAAATGAAGTCTTTACCAGGCCATCCACTTCATAATGTCATTTTCAATCCCTCATTTTATAGACTTTTTGCTGCTCTGCCTTCATGTGTTCCGTCTTACAGTCTTTGTATGAGGGCACTTGTGGAAGAACTACACTTAGACATCAGTCGTGTGGCCCCAGTTGCTTGGCAACTGGCACCATGGGAGCAGTCTCTGCCAGATGTCTATCATTATCATCATACTCTAGAGCCACCACAGCAGATGTGATATATAGACAGATATTCTTTAGGCACAGGGGTAGGTACAACAGGTACTTCCCCATATATACCAATGGCTCTAAGAGCCATGGTTGGTTGTGCCTACATCTGCTGTGAGGAGACACCTTTCAAACTTCCCGACACATTCTCTATTTATTCGGTAGAACTGTATGCAATCCTTCAGGCTCTATGTCATATACGACGCAAACACCACCGACAATGCATCATTTATAGTGACTCTCTCAGCGCATTGCAAGCACTGTGTCCTTTCACTTTTCACACTCATCCTTTCATTCATGCTTTTTTTCATGAATTACATTACCTCATCCATCACGGTACCACAGTAAAATTTTACTGGGTACCAGGTCGTGTTGGAATACCGGGCAACGAGAAAGCAGACACCGCAGCTTGAACAAAAAATAACATTGGCAATAGCCTTTTGGTTCCTGCCAGTGACCACTTCTCAATCCTCCGGGAAGTGATGCATCACTGCTGGCAGGAGCAGTGGAATAATCAAGTTAATAATAAATTGCATGCCATCAAGCCCACACTTGGCCATTGGCGTTCGAGCTGCAGAACTAGTTATACATAGGACACAGTCGCCTCACACAATCATATCTATTATTACGAGAGAGTCAACCAGAGTGCCCACATTGTCAAAGTTCATTGACCATTGCTATCGCCGCTGGCAGGAGCACTGGAACAATCAAGTAAATAATAAACTGCATGCCATCAAGCCCACACTTGGCCATTGGCGTTCGAGCTGCAGAACTAACCGAAAGGAGGAAGTTCTGCTTGCCCGGTTACGCATAGGACACAGTCGTATCACACAATCATATCTTTTATTACGAGAGAGTCAGCCACAGTGCCCACATTGTCAAAGTCCATTTACCATTGCTCATGCTTTTACTTGTTCATATCATCGTCATCATTTTACGACCGCTTTTGGTCAAAGTCATCTTTCACTTCATGACATTTTAAATGACCATAGCGATGCATCTCGCATTTTTAAATTCATTAAAGTCATTGGTTTTTATAACAAATTATAGATTTTTACAATTCATGTCATTGTTTTATGCTTTACGTTGCTTTTTATCATGCATAATTTTAGTATTTTGACATGACAAAAGGATGATTTTTCTTATTTTTATAATTCGTTTTGGCGCAGTTTGACCAAATTGGTCCTTGCGCCAGAAAATTTAAAATCCAATCCAATCCATTGACCATTGCTCATGCTTTTACTTGTTTACATCATCGTCATCATTTTATGACTGCTTTTTTTTACGACCGCTTCATGACATTTTAAATGACCATAGCAATGCATCTCACATTTTTAAATTCATTAAAGGCATTGGTTTTTATAACAAATTATAGATTTTTACAATTCATGTCATTGTTTTATGTTTTACGTTGCTTTTTATCATGCATACTTTTAGTATTTTGACATGACAAAAAGATGATTTTTCTTATTTTTATGTAATCATTTGTTTTGCCGCAGTTTGACCAAATTGGTCCTTGCGTCAATAAGTCCTAAATCCAATCCATTCCATTGCAACAACCAGTATAAGTTCCAAATGTTTTTATAGAACAACTATCATATATGTTTTTCTTTGGATTCAACGACACTCCCAATATAATGCCCGTTTCCGACGGGACAAAGTAGGGTCATTATATCGAGTGCCAGAAGTAATTCATTTGAATAGTGAGGAATATGATCGTTAGAGCGGATTAGCATTTTTTGAAGAAGAGTTGGGAATTCAGTTTTTTATAGATAAATGTTCAGATTCTATTTTTCAATTTATTAGCTTTTGCTTTTTTTTGTTGCAATGTTCACGAAATATGCAAAGTTTGATTTTGCATTTTTCTTTTGATTTTTATAATCGCTTTGATAATAGTGACTTGCACTAATTAAATACTAACCCCCCCCCCTTCCCGCGCCCCGCGCCCCCCCCCCCCCCACACACATATATATATTATCATTAACTTTGTATATAAATATATATATATTTTTAACCTGAATAGGTAACTGAGATGGTTGTGTCAGATTTCAGTCCATTGATCAAGAACCTTGGTGAAATTCCTAATGCAATATGGGCTATCAAACGCAAATCAGAAGGTGGATATAGTATATTTCCGTAATATTTCCCAGTTCATTTGATTTTATAAAGCTCTCGCGTCTGCTGTTATTTTATGAATTAAAAAAAAAAAGAAAAGAAATTGCATCCCAACCCAGGAAAACTGAATTTTTTTCCCTCTCTGTTTTCAGATATATATGACACTTATGTGATACTCTCGTTCCAGTCTTACTTGCTGGTCTTTTCAAATGGCCAGTCGATAGAAGAAGCAAAAGATACAGATTTCCAAAAGGACAGCACGACTTTGGCTTGTGCCCAAATTGCTGGCAATTCAATGGTTCAGGTAAAGTTTTTCTAATAACTGTATAAAGCAGAGCTTGATGAATCTCAGTCAACAGGTTGCTATGGCGACTAAGGGTGCAATCATAGGGGAGGGAAGAGATATGAGATCCAAAAATAGTAACTAGCAAGAAAAAATGCATAGGGTTGGAGAGGATAGAAAAAATAGCCAGAGGGGATTTTTGAAATATAAGGATGTGAGGATGATTCCCTTCACAGAAGAGGGAAAGAAACAAAAGGACCAATCAGCAGACCAAGGTGAAAACAAACCAGATTGTTCAAGTCACCCACCTTGTTGAGTCACCTTTTTCTCTTTGTCTCGCTCTTCGAGTATGTGCGGTGCAGAACAATACCATGGCTTTTTGTGTCTATTATGTACTCCTGCACCTTATGGTCGACTCACTATGTGTTTCGCCCAAGAGACCGGGTTCGACCCCTAAAAGTTTTGTGTGTGATGACTAAATTGGTGGCTGATGACAACACAAAATTTTCAACATTTGCACTAACGTGGGAAAAAGTCACCAAGGCTCAGAAAAGCCCAAAGAAAAGAAAAATGTTTTTAACATTTTTCCTCAGATTTACTCCTAGGAATTTTGGCTTGCGTCTAATTGTTTATTCGATTTCTGAAAAGCTCTGGTATGAAATAGTTCTTCTTTCTCTCTTCGTCTAGACCTCATGGTATGCTTGATACTTTCTCCAGGTTTTGTCGATGAAAGTCCGCCAGATCAAAGATGATAAGCGTGTGGATTGGAGGACACCAGATGGAACATGCGTCACGAAATGCTCCATTGGTCACAAGAAGGTTGTTATATCATTGACTGCTGGTGAGCTCGTCTACTTCGAACTCGATGATGTATGGAGTATATTTCATTCATTCATTGTTATTTATTTATTGTTCTCGTTTCGTGAGGTGTTGCTTATATTTGCATTATTATTTTCCCAGAGTGGACAGTTGAACATGTGTCCACTGGCTGACGATTCTGAGGAGATGAATGTGGCGGTCACATGCTTGGCGTTTATACCAGAGTCAAAGTTTCTTGTTGTTGGCCTGGAGAACAACACGATGCGGATTGTATCTTTTGAACGTTGCTGTGTAAAGTATCTTATTTTTCAAGTCAAAACTCTATAAATTAATTGATTGAATTAAATGCATAGGTGCTAATGTTTCCAATTTACCCGGAAGCCTTCCGATTTTTCAGCCTTATTAAAATCTTCTAGTTGGAAATCAGATTCTTCTGATTTTTTTGTATCTTCATAGAAAAATCCCTAAAAGTCCTAACATTGTGTTTTGTTTGAATAGGAAATCCCTAAAGAAAATATCCCTTTGGTCCTTATAAATCTAGGCTGACCGCATTTTCTCAGGAAAAATATGGGGAAATCTCAGGATTTCAAGTACGAAAAACTGGTAATTGCTGCCAAATATAATGCCAAAAGCAAGCTAAGTAGACAATTATTGATAAAAAATCAGGTCTGCGAAAATGGGATTTATATATGATCACCTGTTGCAATCCCCCCAAAAAAATCCCTGGATTTTTCCTTTTCTTTGTGTGACATGTTTCCTTTGATGCGAAGTATGTCATCATGTGATAAACGTTTGACCCACCCCCGTCTTTCTAGATATATCAGGCTGTATCTCTGTTGCTAAAAAAAAGAACATGTGCAAAAAAAGCTCTGGTGCACAACAAAAACATAACTAAAAAAAAGTTGGGAAATTTTTAAGCCTTTATTTTCTTATTTGAGATATGGGAGCAGAAGTGATCCAATCCGTCCTTCTAGTGTTAAACTGCCCTCAGGTTTCCCAAAATACTAGCCAATAAATTTGAATGTGTCTTTAATAATAGTACAGTGAAATCCAAGACGGACACTTATATGAAGCAGAAACACATTGTTTAATGCTTTGATTGAGCCCCTTCATAAAATGGAAACGTGTTTAAAATGCAGTATTATTTTAGTTTCTTGACGTGCTGTGTTCCACTGTAATATTTGATTTGCACTAACTTGAATCTGCAATAGGGATCTGTAGTGTATTAACCAGGAACATGAATACATGCAAAATTGTTATTTTCTGACAGATTTGACCCCAATTTTCTCTTTTGAGATTTTGTTTTTTATTGCATTTCAGAACACTACAAAATTTTATGCTGGAAATCTTATTGAAACAGCTAAAGTTGAAGAGCTGAGGCGGATATTCAAACAGTTCGGCGAAATCAAAGAATGTGACATCGAGGGAAACTATGCTTTTGTGGTATGTTTCATATGCATATAATTTTAAAATATTGATTTATGCAGTAGATGTCATGTAAGAGCTAAGATAGGCATCATTAAATTTTTAAAAAAAAATTCAATTGCCGGCAATAGTTAATTTTTGAAAATGCATTGTGTGACACGCTCATGCAAGACTTGCTAAAGTAGGAAAATTTATCAGTATTGGAATGGCGGGGGGTTCGAAGAATTTGCTTACGTTTGATGGCAAGAGGGATTTGAATGATTACGTTACCAACCACCCTTTATGAAAATATGAAGTACACAGTGTGTGTGCATCGGGAAAGGTGACTGATGAGAAATAAAATAAAAGACTTTATTTTAAATATAAAAGCTAGCATAAGTGAACAATAGACTCCTTGGGAGTCAATACAGCACTGGAAGCGGTTGTAAAAAAATTGTATTGAAACGCTTTCCTTTATTGCCAGTTTTTATTTTAGAAATAGCCAGAAGTCGCTAAGTCAGGTGATTGCGGTGGGTGATCAAGCACCACAAATATTTTTTGGCCAAGAAATTGCATTTATGGGGCTGTGCGTTGTCATACAACAATGATCATGTCCCTTGTTTCCGATATTCAGGTTGAATTCAAACAATTCTGGCCCATAAGTGATTTAAAACACCCACATAATTTTCACCATTTACAGTTTGCCGTTCAGGTAAGAATTCCTTATGAATAATTCCATTAGAATTAAAGAAAACAGTGAGCAATGTCTTGATTCAGTTCTTCAATGTCTTTTCTGCGAGCACACTTTTTTCAATTCTGGAGATCCAGGACCCTTCTATATTGAAAACAACACCATGTCCCATCATCTGTTACAATCCTTGTTGTGAAGTCTGGATCCATATTAGCAGCTCTTTGCTTGCTGCTATGCTCCCCTGTAATCTTTTTGATCTTTCGTCAATGTGTGCGGTACAAAGCAAGACCAGGCCATCTGTTTGCCAAAATTTTCCATTAAAATCAGATGAACAGTGGATTTAGGAATTTCTGAGAACTCTTCGATTAGCCTAGTAGATGCACAATGATCATTTCAAAGAATTTCTGCCACTTTTTCAAAATTTTCTTCAGTTTGGACTGTCAATGATAGTTCTTGCTGCTGATCATCTTTGGTACTCTCGCTAAAAAATCACAAAATCTTGGATACCACTTTAAAAAATGTTCTTCCGACTCATTGCTTCATGGAAGAGATGATCAACTTTGCCCAAGAATATTAATAAAACCTCAACAAATAAGCAAATACACGAAAATACAAAAATCTTAATGCATTTCAACACCAATGGGTGTCGTCTTCAGGGGAAAAATATTTAACCACTAGTCACGCTGACCAAGTTTCCCACTTGGGTTGAATACCAAATCTTAATGCTCTGTTGCTCAGTGAAAAAAGTATGTCTGTTCACTTCAAACGTCATGGTCAGATTTCACTCAATCATTCTGACCACGATGTTTAAAGTGAACAGACATACTTTATCCGCGGGTAGTACCGGATTCTGTAGGATTGTCAAGATCCATGTCACCAATCGATGTGTCATCGATAAGTGACACATTTTTAACGGTGGGATGTGTCAAAGCTCTCTGTATGGCTTTTTTGGAATACCACGTCTTGAAAGGTTTCTTTTTTGTTTTATTTCCAGAACTAATTTTCGGTTTTGTACCAGTAGATATTTTGAATGTGTTCGCTGTTGCTTTTCCCGCTTCTTCTTCGGAGGTAGTGGACTCCCTCCAGAATCCAGCGGAGCAACAGCAGCCACAACTATTGCATGGTTGATTGGATGAAGTTTGAGTGGATGTGTTAGCAATTGGTTCGGTCTGAGTTGTAATAGAAACTTTTGTTACACTGTTAATCTTGTTAGTAGTCGGTGATTGTGAAGTCGTATTGGCGTATGATTTACCAACTATTGGAGCTTGGTTAGATGTTATGCGACGACGTGCTTCGATATACAAGATGTTATTAAGGACCTTGATCTTCTGGATCTCTTTTTCTTCGTTCCATTTTGGACATTTCCTGTCAAATGCGGGGTGGTCGCCACCGCAATTGACGCACTTGAATGGTGAATTAGTGCAGTTGTCCGAAATGTGGTTCTTCTCACCGCAGATGGGTTGACTACTGCACGCCGTTCGTGAGTGACCAAATTTCTGGCAGTTAAAGCATCTAACAGGGTTAGGAATGTATGGGCTGATTTTGAGGCTGTAATAGCCAATCTTTATCTTTCGGCAATGTTGGTGATGAAAATGTCAGGATTATGTTACGTGATGGAGCTGGATTGCCATTTTTGTGGCTCATGATATGCTTGGCAGATGTTACGTCTTGAGACGCCAGCTCTTCTGTTAGTAGTTGTTCATCTATGTTAACCAAGTTAGTATCTGAAATGACACCACGTGAATAATTCAACGGGGGATGGATTTTGACTGTTATGGGCATATTTGCAAGAGATGTGAGCTTTTGAATGAGTTCGGATTGTTTAGGTGTGTTAGTTTCAATGAGAAGGTCTCCTGAACGAAGAGCCTTTACTGATTTCAATGTGCCTATTGCACCATAGAGAGCTTTGTCTATTACGAATGGTGACACTTTTGCCAGCGGTTTATCAGTATCTGAAGAATGCAAAAAGAAAAATGAAATGATAGGATCCGGTTCAGTAACAATTGTTTCACTCATGGCAGTTCTTTGACGTTTTGGTGCATTTGAATTTTTCCCCATTTTGGAGGTACTTTGTTCGGCCCCTACCGACCATGCCCACCATGGAGCCCTACAAGGGGACGCGCACACTAAACCAGTGAAGGTTAGTAGCAACATCAGGTAAGGTGGGAGCTATACACCACCAAAGCAGGCGAGCAGACGCGTTCAAGATCCAAGATCGTCGTGAAGCAGCACCAACAAACCTCAACAACGTCCGGCAGGCCCGGCCCCTCTACCTGCCCAGTAGTGTAACCCCTTCAGCCACCGAGGCGACCACAGCCAATTGACCTGGGCGGGGCTGATCCAAGCCTCCTGTTTCGGCTGAATCCGAGGCCAAAGCTAGCATATCAGGCTAACCGGGATCCCCATCTCCAGCCTTACGGGTCTCCATGCACGGCAAACACGCAGGTAGACAGCATCCCAGATAGGGCATACGCTGGAAGCAATGCCCCGTCTGGGAGGACCCCTCCCCGCCTGAGCGAGGCCCACAATGAGGGGTTGCACACAAAAGACAAGGACATAAACAAAACAAAGGATTTGATCAATCGTAATCATCCTGTTTGCGTGGCACTCCAGGAAACTTTTACGAAGCCCTCGGAGACATGGAACATCGGGCGACATTCCCTCTTCCGTATTGATTACGATGACGGGAGTAAAGCCTGCCGCGGTGTTGCTGTGCTGGTTCCACATCACGTGTCGTCGAGCGTTCTAACGCTGCACACGAACCTGCAAGCCATCGCGGTGGAAATCTCTACAGGCCTAAGAATTACCATCTGTTCCATTTATTTCTCACCAAATGATACCATCTTACAGAGAGATCTAGAAGATCTGATTGATCAATTACCTCCACCATTTTTTCTTCTTGGAGACTTCAATGCTCATAACATGATATGGGGTTCTAACAGCAACACCCCTCGTGGGGAAATGGTTGAACGGCTGTTAGACGACATGGACCTCGCCATCATGAATGATGGCAGTTTCACTCATTTCCATGCCCCAAACAATAGTTTCTCTGCAATAGATCTATCCTTATGTTCACCCACACTCTTGCCCAACTGGTCCTGGTCCGTTGAACCAGACCTCCACGGGAGCAATCATTTTCCTCTAGTGGTTAAGTGCCTTGACTGACGCCATAGCATACCTGAGGGACCTCCTCGGTGGAAGTTTGTGGCCTCCCGATGGGCAGACTTCACTGTCAAGGCAGAAATCACGGAGGATATGGTCTCGCAACCCGACGTCGACCACTGTGTCGACCTTGTGACCAGTTGCATGATCTCTGCAGCAAATGAAACAATTCTGAAAATCTCCTCGAAACTTCCGAAATTTCCTAAACCTTGGGGGAACCATGAATGTAATCTCACTATTAAAGCACAAAAGAAAGCATGGAGTAGGTTCTGGTGGTATCCTACCCATGACAACAAGTTGGCATTTTTAAAAGCAAAGGCGATAACGAGAAGAACCAAGCGCCAGGCTCAGTTCACGGCGTCCTGGCAAAAGTTCATGGCGGGAATCAATTCATCAACTTCATCCAAAATTATTTGGGACCGGATCCGAAAAATCAATGGTCATTATCAGTCTCATCCTCTCACCATTTTGAATACCAATGGCACTATCATTAGCAATGTGAGGGATATTGCGGACACCATCGTTTCATCCCATTAAATCATCAGCCGAAACGTACATCGTACACCTTCCGGCCTTTTACACCGGAGGGGTACAATTCATTGTTCACCCTTCATGAACTGACGACGGCCTTGCAGCGAAGTCCTGACTCAGCTGTAGGGCCCGATGCCATTCATTATTCCATGATTCGGCATCTCTCACCAGAATCACTGTCACATTTACTCATATTATTTAATCGGATCTGGGTTAGTCATTCATTTCCTGACACCTGGCGAGCAGCAATTGTTCTTGCATTCCCGAAGCCTGGCAAAAATCCTCAACAACCGAACAGTTACAGATCTATTGCTTTGACCAGTTGTTTATGTAAGCTCATGGAACGCATGGTCAACTATCGCCTTATGCACTACCTTGAGGTTAACAATATTTTATCAAAACATCAAAGCGGCTTTAGACGGTTCAGGTCCACAACATGCAATCTGTTACGCCTTAAGACATCAATAAGGCAAGCATTTGTGAAGAGGGAGCATATTTTTCGACATAGAAAAGGCCTACGACCGTACTTGGAGGCACGGAATTCTTTCTGACCTCTACAATAGCGGCTTGCGGGGCAACTTGCCCATTTTCATTAAGAACTTTCTCGCTCGCTGCATCTTCCAGGTACGAATCGGAAGCACATTGTCAGTTCCCCAAATTTAAGAACAAGGTGTACCTCAAGGTATCATTTTAAGTGTAACGCTTTTTATTTTAAGACTCAACAGGGTGTTGAACCAACTCCTGTTGTCTATCACTGGCTCACTCTACGTGGATGATCTGTTGATATCGTATCAATCAGTGAATATGAGGTCAGCCGAGAGAAAATTGCAAACTGCTCTCAACAAGATCAGCAAGTGGGCTCATGATAATGGCTTCTCTTTCTCCGCCGAAAAGACTGTTGCTGTGCACTTTTGTCGGCGTCAAGACCTTCATGATGACCCACAATTGTTCCTAAAATATAATCAAATACCAATAGTAGAAAATAATAAATTCCTCGGCATTACATTTGACAATAAACTCACTTTCAAACCTCAAATTGCGCAACTAAGAGCTCGTTGCATGAAGACGATGAACCTCTTGTAGGTCATCTCTTCTACATCGTGGGGAGCTGACCGTAAGTCGCTCCTTCACTTATATAAAGGTTTAATAAGATCGACTACGGCTCCATTGTATACGGGTCGGCACCTCGGAGCTATCTGAGTGTGCTCGAGCCAGTCCACCATCTCGCCCTGCGGATTTGTTCTGGAGCTTTCCGGACGTCTCCAATAGAGAGCCTGTATGTCGAATGCAACGAGCTATCTCTGACATCAAGTCTCCAACAACTTTCTTTGAAATATCATATCAAAATGAAGTCTTTGTCAGGTCATCCACTTCATCGTGTCATTTTTAATCCCTCATTTGATAGACTTTTTGCTGCTCGACCTTCATGTGTTCCAATCTTACGGTCTTCGTATGAGGGCACTCGTACAAGAACTACAAATAGACATCAGTCGTGTGGCCCCTGTTGCCAAGCAACTGGCACCATGGGAATAGTCTCTGCCAGATGTCTTTCTTTCATTATCATTATACCCAAGAGCCACCACAGCAGATGTCATATATCGACAGATATTCTTTAGGCACAGGGGTAGGTACAATAGGTACTTTCCCATGTATACCGACGGCTCTAAGAGCCCTGGGCATGTCGGTTGTGCCTACATCTGCTGTGAGGAGACATCTTTCAAACTTCCCGATATATTTTCTATTTATTCGGCAGAACTGTACGCAATCCTTCAGTACGCATCCTCCGGGAAGTGATGCATCGCCGCTGGCAGGAGCACTGGAACAATCAAATAAATAATAAGTTACATGCTATCAAGCCCAAACTTTGCCATTGGTGTTCGAGTTGCAGGACTAACCAAAAGGAGGAAGTTCTGCTTGCACGGTTACGCATAGGATGCAGTCGCATCAGACAATCATATCTATTACTATGAGAGAGTCAATCGCAGTGCCCTCATTGTCAAAGTCCATTGACCATGCTTTTACTTGTTCACATCATCTTCATCATTTTACGACCACTTTTGGTCATAGTCATCTTTCACTTCATGACATTTTAAATTACAATAGCGATGCATCTCACATTTTTAAATTCATCAAAGCCATTGGTTTGTATGACAAATTATAGTTTTACGTTTCATGTGGCTTTTTATCATGCGCTTTTTCAATTTTTGTAATGACAAAAAGACAATCTTGTTTTTTATAACCATTTGTTTTTGCGCAGTTTGACCGAATTGGTCCTTGCGCCAATAAACCCAAAATCCAATCCAATCCAACTGCACACCAACTACGGTCATATATCACTATACAGCAATGTCTCAACAGGGAAAAACTAGACTTTTATTTGATAGGAACTGTGTGTTCATTTAGGTTTCTATCTGGATCTCCTTAAAATTAAACTTTGCATATGGTATTTTCTCATATCTAATACTAATTATTTTTCAACTGAGGAAATAAATATTTTTTTTGTGATACTCATTGGTAATCATCAGTGATTCTAATATTAGCTCAGACAAAATAAGTTCTGTATCAAAAAAGTTAATGAATTGAATGTTTTAAAAACGTTCTGCCATAAGTCTGTTTTTCATATGTAAGGTCATGTCAACTGAAGAAGAAGCAGACAGAGCTGTTAAAGGCACCAACAGCACTCAGTTCATGGGACAAAACCTTGTAGTGGTGAGTTTTGGGTCTTTTGAAGGTTCAGTGAAGGAATTGTTGGAAGAGGTTTCTCTATATGTAAGGGTTTTCAATTTATTTCTTTTGCATAGGACCGATTGGTGACAATCCATACTGTCAGTGAAGAGTCTCTCTGCGGTAGAAAGTCCCACACTATGTCTGTGTTGAAGGTTGTGGAAGAGGACTGTGAGAACCTGTACCTGTTTGTTGGACTTGAGGTAGTGTAAGGAACATGACGCTATATGTCTTGTGAGTTTGTGAGTTACAGGGCATCCTGTTAACTGAACTTTAAAATTTTCATCTTGCAGGTTTTTATTTTTATTTTAACCAAATTTGTTTGTAATTCATTTTTATATACTTTAAGGATGGCTGTCTGTTAAAATACTACGTTAACAATAAAGATGGAACTATAATACATCAGAAAGAGTATTACATCGGAAAAAAGCCAGTGGAACTCTACAAGATCACTCTGCGAAAGAAAGAAGCTGTAAGATAAATTTCTGAATCAGCATTTATCACTAGAGCACGCAATATTCAACCGCATAAGTTCATATTTTAGTACATTTTACAGTTACTGCATATAAATGCATAAAATCACAAATTTTAGAACGAGTATATTTCTAGCATATTTTCTATTATAATTTGCATTTTACTATAATGTTTTCATTATTTTTATCTTTTTATTCCTGAAGTTTAATCAATTTTTTTTAATTTTATGAAGAGAATGTTTTACTATTGAGTTCATTTTATGGCACATTTTTAAATGTATACCGTTGCACCGCTAAATACCCGTTTTCTTCTCATATTCCATTTCTCCATTTCTTTCTCATATTTTCCAGTTTTACTGTTTTTTTTTTTTTCTCTTAAGGCATGCTTCAGTGCTTTGATATGCATTTTGTTTTTTACATTTTCTGTTAATTTTGCTGCAATTCTTTTTGTAGGTATTTTTAATTTTTAAGTCAAATTTCCGCGTTTTCAAACATCCACATTTTTTTCCATATATTTTCCCTCTTTAAAGAAGCTTCAGCATTTTTAAATGCATTTTTTTCACTTAATATATACATATATTTTTCAATATTTCAATGGGGCATATTAAAAAATTTTAGGAGCATATTTTTTATTTTATACATATTTCAGCATTCTTATATGCATATTTTACTTACAATTTTATGAACATTTTCATTTTTTGGCATTTTTAAATGCATAATATTAATTGTTGCATATATTTTTTAAAATTTTTAGTCACTTCAGCATTATTAGATGGATTTGTGTTTCAGTTTTTTGCGTATATTTTTGATTTTGTCATATCTCAGCATTTTTAAATGCAGATTTATTTTAAATTTTTGTGTATATTCAAGCGTTTTTAATGTATATTTTGCCATTTTTAGCATATATAATCTGGGCTCTGTGTATCACTTACATTTCAGAAATAATGTGTTCATAATTGATTCAGTGATGTTTAAAATCATTGTTTTTGCTCTTTCCAGCTAATTGCAGTATCGCAGCATTCCTATTTGATCTGCTATGAGGATAATTGCTTCCATGTGGCACCATTGCTTTATGATGTTCCTCTTAATTATATCTCGAGCTACTCATCAGAGTTGTGTCCTGAAGGAGTTGTAGCCATCTCGGGTAATACACTCAGGTAAGTTGTTTAGATCCTTTCACAAAGTATTGTTGTGAGAAACTAATTTTTAATGAATGTCTTGAATGTGTTTTGGTAACAGTTGATAAATTTTTTTCATCCTCTGTCATAGGATCTTAACACTTCCGAAATTTGGTGGGTATGGGCATTCGCTCACGGTTCCTCTAGACTATACACCTCATCAATTTGTAGTTGATCCCGAGGGAAGATTCCTGTTTGTCATCCAGAGTGATCGCAGTGCTTATTCAGAGTCCAAGAAGCTAGAACTGAAGAACAAATTTATTGAGGTGGGCACCGTTCCAATGGCTATTTTCCATCCTCAAACCATTGCTGAAATGATTTTCTTTATTTTTCTGTTCTTAGAAAATTCGAAGATCTTCCAGAAAAGCGGGTTCTGGTGGTCTCACAGTAGAAGAAGCGAAACTTGTGCTGAACGATCTTCCAGAAAGCATATTTGGAGCACCCAAAGCTGGTCCTGGTTCCTGGGGTTCTAATTTTGCTGTGTTCGATGTCACTACCAGGAAGATAACTACATTTCCTTTAGAACAGGATGAAACAACTCTCAGGTAATTACTTACATATATCACTGTCAAATTACAGAACAATTATTATGAACACGAGTGGATTATCAATCCTTCAATTTCATTTCTAGCATATGTTTGATGAGATTCCCAGACAAGAGAGAGATGCTGTTTTTACTGATTGGAATTGCAAAAGATCTCAAACTCTATCCAACAACTCACTGCAGTCAAGGCGTCATCTACTCTTGTATCGTCTCCAAGAGAGAAACATGTCTCAAGTTATATCACAAGACATATGTCGAAGAAGCGCCAACTTCGATGTGCTATTTCCGAGGGCGTGCCATTATTGGCGTGGGGCAGGTTCTTCGCATGTATGAAATGGGACAAGAGAAGCTGTTGAAGAAATGTGAAAATAGGGTGGGTGATGTGCGACTTCATGTTTTAAACAAGGTGTGAAAAAATGGAAATGGTTATGAGAATGAATATCGGCTTTGAGTAAGGTTTCCTCTCAATTTTATTTTTTTCTCTCCGCGTAGGAGATTCCAGGACGAATCATGAGTGTCTTCGCACAGGGCCAATATATAGCTGTGGTTTCTGAAGGAGAGGGTTTCTTCTTTGGCATCTATGACGATGAAGAAAATAGGATAGTTTTCTATGCCAAGTATTCGTATCCTAGACATATAATAGCAGCCTGCTTGGTCGACTGTCTAACCTTGGTAGCTACCGATGTTGTTGGTAACATAAGTGTGGTAAGTGTGAGACTTCATTTTTATGTTTAGCTATCGTAAGTGTGCAAATTATTATGTTTCTAAGTGTTTTTTCTTCTTAAATTGTTTCTAATATATTCTAATATATAAATTCTGTGTTCCATTGCTGTGTGTTGCATTGCTCTTGAGGGATAAATTTATTTAGGTCATACAAAAATGATTGACACAAATGCAATCACAGGGTGGAAAACATTTCATTTGCAAAAACAATACAGTAAAACCTTGGTAAGTCGTCACTCTGGTTAGGTCTAAGTCGTCAGTTTCTTCTGTCCCATCCAGCTTTCATAGATAACAATGTTGTTAATTAGTTCTCAAAATAGCTTTGCCCAGCCCAGTGCCCCCTCGAGAATGTCTTATGAATGTATATGTAAAATTAACATGCATCAAGATTGTATTATAGAGAAACGCTAACTATTCTAACAGTTGCTTTGCTTTTGTCTAAATTAAAAACTGCTGGTATAAATATCCCTTAACTACAGCGAGGACCCGGGTTCGATTTCCGGAGGAGGCAAATCACTATTCCTTCCAAATATCAGTTTCGGCATTAACATCCATAAAATTCAATTTTTCAGTATATTTCAGGCCGAAAAAAATACCATCTCTTCATACAAAAACGCCAACTGGGGCAAAAATTGCTGTAGTTAAGGGAGGTTGCTCCGACTCCACTCAGCGCTTCATGCTACTAATGTGTGTTAAAAGGAATTGAAAAGTGTGTCTCTGGTGTATTGGTTAGCACACTTGTCCGGTATGCAAGGGGGCCAAGGTTCGATTCCCGGAGGAGGCAATTCACTTTTCTCTCCAAATATCAGTTTCGGCATTAACATCCAGAAAATTCAATTTTTCAGTGCATTTCAGGCCGAAAAAATATATCTTCATACAATAGGGGAAATCTTAGTTCAGTTGCCCAATAACTACGAAAGGTTTTCCATTTTTGGCACACTGAATAAGATGTCATTAAGAATGTTTCATATCTTAATAAAGGGTGGTTGGTGACGTTAGTATCATCCAAACCCCCCCCCCCCCCCTTGTCATCAAAAGCCAGCAATTTTAAGAGGCAGAAATGCAGTGGTTTAAAGTAATTTTATTCAATGAAACTCAACATAACTAAACAGTTAAAATTAAAACATCTCTCACAAGCACACAGCGCCGTGATAATGAACTAAAAGATAGGATTAAGTGTGTGTGTGCACAAAGGAAATCTTCCTTTATATAGGCGGATCGCACATGATCGATGACATTATGGCGGATTGATATCAGCAGCATCCGATTTATATATCGGATCGCAACACCCCTTGCCTCCGGCTACAGCGGTACGAAGTCCTTGAACCTAGAGGGTTTTCTGTTAGTTTGTTTAGGTCGTAGCACTGGTTCAGGAATCTGTGACTTCTGAAGATCGGGTGGCATATCAGCAAGCTTGGATTGCTCAGGTAATTCACAGGATGGCGATGACTCTGGTTGAGCCAGTATAACGTCCTCATCGGGTTGCACTATTGGTAGGTTCGGTGGTGTGTCAAGCTTGAATAGGTGATCTATGGGACGTCTTATCACTTCTCCCGATTCTGTAGTAGCCTGGTAAGAAACCGGACCAGTTTCTTTGGCGATTGTTGCTGGAACCCATTTCGGACCACTGGAATAGTTCCTAGCGTACACTTGATCGTCAACGTCGAATTTTCGAAGAGATCGCTGTTCGACCGGAGCTTCCTGTTTCTCCTGTCGATCTCTAACAAAGTCCAGATGCAATCTGTCCTGACAGCTTCTTAGCCTTCTCCCCATTAGGAGTTCGGCTGAACTGAGGATGGCATAATGTGTTACTGTAGGAGGAACTGAGCTAAATGTTTACGAAACGACCCAGCCACAATACATCGCAAGGCATCCTTAGTCGTCTGAACTGCACGTTCGGCTTGGCCATTTCCTGCCATTCTGCCATTTCCTGCCGGTCTTCGAGGAGCCATGAGCACTCTGCATATGGCATTTCTGTGCAGGAACTCTCCATACTCTTCAGATTTGAAGGGCCGGCCATTGTCAGATACAATAGCATCAGGAATTCCGTGAACGGCAAATATGTCTCTGAGTTCATCTATAGTAGATGCAGCAGTAGTGGACGGCATTTCTTTCACCTCAGTCCACTTGGAGTAGGAATCGATGAGAATCAGGAATTTCTGTCCTTGAAACGGTCCAGCAAAGTCGATATCTATCCGTGACCAGGGGACCCTAGTCACCTCCCAAGGGTGCATAGGAGAACGTGGAGGATCATGTCTCGTCTCTTGACAAGGCGAACAACCAGCAATGTGATTTTTTTTATATCAAAGTCCATTTGAGGCCACTATACGTAGCAGCGTGCCGAGCTTTTCATGCATTCCACTCCTGGATGAGCGAGATGAAGCTCACGTAGAACCATCGAACGCCCCGGCGCAGGCACCACCACTCGATTTCCCCACAGCAGACAGTTCTTGTGAACTGACAACTCGTTTTGCTTTGAGGAAAATGCTCTGAATTCCGAACCCAATTCCGCGTCTGGCCATCCCCTCAAAACAAAATTTAGGACCCTAGAAAGAACAGGATCGCGCAAGGTAATTTTTTCTATGTCCCATGCACTAACCAGAGGACATGCCAGATCTTCCATAAAAAGAACCTCAATGGATGGCGGAACCTTAAACTTGGGACTCGGCTGTGGTAGCCTACTCAAGGCATCCGCATGACCTATATTTTTTCCTGAATGATGTAGGAGATCAAAATCGTTTGCATTTAGCATCAACGACCATTGCAACATTCGCGGAGATATTATATCAGGGGTTGGTTTTGTTCTACTAAACAATCCCAACAATGGCTGGTGGTCAGTAATAATCATGAAACTATGGCCGTATAGGAAGTGATGAAATTTTTTGATACCTGATATAATCACTAGGGCCTCCTTATCGATTTGCGCATAATTACACTCAGCAGAACTCAGCGCCCACCCTAAATGGGGACGCATCACAAGTAAGTATTATGGGTAGCGAGCCATCAAAGGGTACCAAAACACTGGAAGAGGAGATTAAATTTTTTAACGCATTTAGAGCGTCAGTGTGAATTTTTTCCATTCCCACGGCACGTTACTATCTAATAATCGGTGCAATGGTTCCGCGATCATAGCTTTATTATGAAGGAATCCATGATAAAAATTGGTTAATCCCGAAAACGCCTGTAACTGTTGCTTATTAGTAGGAATGGGGGCGGCCTGAATCGCCTCAACCTTTTTATCTACACGGAACCCCAAAAAATCCACCTCTGTAACACCAAATAGGCATTTTTCTTTTTTGGCACGAAGTCTGAAATTTCGCAGACGAGTTAACACACTTTTCAAACAGGAAGCCAACTCTTCGCGCAACCCGGCTCTTATGAGAAGGTCATCGAAATGAAGGACTACCCATTCAAGCCCTGCAAATATGTCTTCAATAATTCTCTGGAAGAAACCTGGAACCCTATTTACACCGAATTGTAACCTTTTCACCTTAAAGGCTCCTTTGTGAGTGATGATTGTCTGTGCCATGGCAGACTCCTCATCCACGGGCAGTTGCAAGTACGCCTGTGCGAGATCAGTTTTAGCGTAAAATCTGCCTCCATTCAAGTTTGACAACAAACTATTTATGGAAGGGATCGGATACAGAAAAGCAGCCATTGCTTTATTAAGCGCAATTTTGTAATCTCCGCACATTATTTTGTTTGAGAGAATTAATTTGAATTACTGTATTTAAGGAATAATCATTATTCTGAGGAACTATATCAACATCATTTAATTTTTTGAAACTTCGTTTTTGAAATTTACGAGAACTCAATTTTTTACGACATACTTTTTCAATGTGACCCTTGACCCCGCACAATCTACAATTTACGTTTCTGAAATGGCAAACGGCTCGATCATGCATTTCGCTGCAACCAAAACAAGCCTTTTCGGAATTTGGAATGTTTCCCCTTTTTTCCTGCATTTCCACCTTATCCACAATACTCGCGTTGCAACCACGAGCGCCTGTTTGGGAATGCATCCGTATAGCTTGCGATGAGGCGGATTCATTAGCCAAGGCCCTAGACACAGTGGTCTCAAGAGTTAATTCCGATTCGGCTAACAACCGCTTCTGAATAGCCCCATCTGCAATCCCACAAACGAATTTATCACGCAATCTCTCTTCCAAGGTGGCGTCAAAATCACAATTCCCGGCAAGGCGTCGCAGTTCCGCAACATAGTCATTTATCTCTTTTCTGGGTCGTTGCATACGTTTATGAAACATAAACCTACAATAAATGACAGATTCTTTCGGATTGAAATGATTTTTTAGGGCAGTAATGAGGTCATCGTAAGATTTATCGGCAACTGTAGCCGGCGCGATCAGTGAACGAATTATACTCAAGGTTCTTGTGCAGCATACTGTAACGTCCCTTATGGGAGTTGCTTGCCCGGTTCGAAATATCCAGTAATAAAGTGGCAAACGACAAGTGGAAAATGATTGCAAACAAACTTTCGCATGAAATATTATTATTTATTCAAATTAATTATAGGGTTAGTCAATTTTAACTATGGATTAGTATAACGTGGAGCCCTCTATTTGACATTAACAGTAAAGATACTGGCTCACCAATTGATGATCATCAACAGTCAACTTGTACAGTGATCGGACATCCGATGTTGTTAGCCTTTCCCGTAAATATCAGAGGAGTTTTCTCGGTTGAGAACCGGAACACCTTGATCAGTTCCTGGGGGCCTCTCGGTTGAGGGCCGAACCACCTTGCTCAGCTCCGGGGGGCCTCTCGGTTGAGGGCCGAACCACCTTGATCAGCTCCGGGGGGGGGGCCTCTCGGTTGAGGGCCGGACCACCTTGATCAGCTCCGGGGGGGGGGGCCTCTCGGTTGAGGGCCGGACCACCTCGATCAGCAATGAAGAACTTTGACTGTGAAGATTATTTTATATTTTTGATTCTGGACCTACCGGAAAACGGATGCAAACAATGTAAATTATTGCATTTTAACAAATCAGCTTAAGGCCAATGGATACGGTAGCAAGACGGTGAACCGTCCTACTAGAGGGCTTCAGTTGAATAGAACAAGATTAGATGAACGCAATGTGAGAGACAAAGAGGGAGGAATTTATACTCCCATTTTACAAGAAGTTTGGGACCGCATGTCCTCGCAAGGCCTTTTCGCCTCAACAAAAATATCGGATTTACATATTCATGCGTCACTATTATAAACATTACAATTTAATTATTACATTGGAATCTGGAAACATGACACAATCCGGAGAGCTGATCAGACTCTCCCAATTATGTAAACATTACCAACAAGACAATAAGAAATGAATTGTTCCGACGGAGGTCTGCAGCCCCCCGCCGAAAATAAGTGAGTACAACACTATATTTTCCGTATCCGCACAACGAGACTTGCAACAACTCCCCCGGGAGGTTCTTCAATGAAAATAAATTAACCGGGCAAACCCTTAAGCCTCGCCCAACTATACATATTCTGGATCAAACCCCTCCACGAAAATAGCGACATCGTCGTCATGAGGGAAATTAATTTATGTGGGACATCAGTAGCCAGACCTCTGGCCCGTTCTCGTTCGACAGCCGAAAGACCCCACCCGCCGACTGCCGAACTAAGCGAACATTCTGGCCCTTACCGGTTTGCCAGCGGGTCCTCGGGTGGTTTCCGGTAACTGAGAGGTCCCTGGGGTCTAAAATAAGAAGGAATTTCCCACATAACGACAAGATCACCATTAACGTAGAGGGATCGGATCCCGATACGTTACAATACCGCGATCAAAGCTGCACGTTTTAACTCGGATGTATCAATGCAATTAGCCTCCAAAAAATGTTAACTTTTCCCTGTAAAGGTCCCACAAGGAAGGATCCGAAATATTGAATTCACACATTGATCCTATACATGCCATAATTATTTTCTCCCTTTTCTTTGGAGCAGAAAGGAAGGGGGGCAAAGAAAAGAATTAATAATTCCCGAATGGCCAGAACACGAAACCGGACGATCGAGATATCAGAAATATCCTCTCACCTCCATCGAGCAGCAACAACCACGCTGGAACAGACGAAAAAGTCCACGGAAACGAGCAGCACTATAGGAATAAGTCCACAATTTCAAGCAGCATCACGGAACGAAAGTTCACAGGATCAAGCAGCATCACCGGAACAAGTCACAAAATCGAGTATCATCACCGGAAAAACGAAGTCGCTGGGATCAAATCACTATCTCGTCACCATGTTTTAAGAAGCGGAAATGCAGTGGTTAAAAGTAATTTTATTTAATGAAACTCAACATAACTAAACAGTTAAAATTAAAACATCTCTCATGAGCGCACAGCGCCATGATACTGAACTAAAAGACAGGATTAGGTGTGTGTGTGCGCACAGAGGAAATCTTCCTTTATATAGGCGGATCACACATGATCGATGACGTCATGGCGGATTGATATTGACAGCATCCGATTTATATATCGGATCGCAACAAGCAAATCGGAAACCCATCCCCCCATCGATGCTGATGTAATACTTGAATGACCCCTTACTAATTGAGAGATGGAATATTAAAAAAACGCTTGAGGATGCAGCCTTGCAAAGCATGGCAAAGATAATGGTAATAATAACCTTCGATCTCTCTCTTGAATTACAATTGTTCAACTCCATCTAGTGGTGGGATTATGAAGTAGAAGGGTTGCTTCTGCAGGTAGTGGCGGCTGTATGACACATTATTCCTCCATATCCATGCAATAGAGACTGAAAACTTGCATGACAGGGTATGGCGTCAGAGATACCACCATCAGGTATAGCCACGATGGCAAATGTCGTAGCCAGATGGCTGGTTAAAGGTCACCCAGGGTATTGGCAGATCAGGTAATAAGATGGTAGTCTCAAGGGAAAATTGTAAGGCTAGAGCATCTTTACAGCAGCACTTCAGGATGCTGGAGGCTTGTAACCCAGCTATTACAAAACAAGGTTTTATTAATGTAAAGTAATAACATAATATAAAATTACAATATGATTGGTTACTTTGGTAGCTGGTGGATCAGCGAGCGACAAGAATTTGTGGCGAAAAGATTGGAATTTACGTAAGACGTGTGGCTTAAGTTTTCCTTGAACATAGAGCAGTATATAATAAGGACGGGAGATCTCAGATTTAAATCATGGGGAAAACATGTAAAAATGATGAGATCAGCATCTTTAAATTCTGAAAAACAACTACCCTGCATTTTCTCGAATTATTGATATGGCGCTAGTGCGCTTCATCATCTTCGCATCACTGTCATTCATGTCATCTTTTAGGTTTATGTAGTAGTATCTCTTGTGTTCAGTGTGATACTTGAAATATATTCTGTTATTCACACATTCGGATACAATTTCAAAAAATAAACTGATGTCTGAAGGTTTCTTAACAGCTGGCTGATGCGAAGATGAATTTAGTAAAAAGAAGGAAAATTCAACTGCCCTTGTAGGGAATTGCTTCTACATCCGAATATCCATGTACGGTCCTGTTCATTGCACACAAGCTCTAAGGCCGGTATTACACTATAGAAGTTTGATAAAAGTCCTATTATAAAACTTGAAAAATGCAGCCAATAAGGTCAAACGTTTGCATTTTCTAGAATGTAACCAATAACCTTATTGGTTAGATTTTTCAAGTTTTATAAAATGGATTTTATCAAACTTTTATAGTGTAATACCGACCTAAGGAAAGATTGAAATTTGTTGCCTTTTGTTGCCTAGTGGTCTAGGGCACTCGCTTCGCAAGTGAAAGGATATGGGTTCAATTCCCCACAAGGGAGGTTGAATTTTCATTCTTTCCTAAATTCATCTTTGCATCAGCCAGCTGTTAAAAACCTTTATGTGGATATAAAAGAGTGATGCCATGTCATCCTTGGATGACACTGATGTCCTCGTGTACATATGTAGCCTTGTGTGTGTGTGTGTTTGAATAGATCTCAAAAGAATTTTTTGCAGCTTTATCTAGTTTTCTGTTCATTGCAATTTTCTTATTGTGCTTAAACTTTTGAAACAGACGGTATAGTTCACATTAAAACACAACTTATAAACACAAAGGAAAACAAAGATGTCAAATCCTCTGCTATCCGTTGCTAGGTTACAAAATGCTAGAAAGTGAACCAGCAAGGGGTGGAGTGTGACATCACTGCACATCCATCTGCAGAAGTGTTTGGAAAAGGAAGATGATACTAACACATTAGATCAGTGATTCTCTACCTTTTTGACTCGCAAAGCTTTTTATGGTGTGTAATTTCTATGGCGGAGCCCCGTAGGCCTTTTTTTTTATTAATTCATCAAAGTTACTCTGATCTATATTTATTATTTAAAAATATTTACAATTATTTTTAATTTACTGGTGTTTTTTTTATATTTTCCTAAAGTGGCGCGAAGCTCCTGGGGAGTGCACACAGAGTCCCAAGACCTCTGCGGAGCACTGGTTGATAACCATTGCATTAAATGAACAATTATGTGTTACTTAGTCATCATAGACAGGTATAAGAGACACTGAAAATTAAAGAGTGAGCACAGCAGCATGCTGTTCGTTTATCATAACACAACATAACTGTTGCCAGATTCCAAAAAAATTCAAAAATGTATATAGGGATGTTTTTAGATATAGTAGTGTCTTCGCGCACCATCTGTTAGGATAATTTCGAAACACTGCTTTTGTCCTTACAAGTTCACTACAGCGGCAACATTATAAAGACTTCTTTTATGAACGAAACGTTCTACATTAATGTCATTAGTTGTTTAAAATTTTGCATGTCATTCGAAAGTACTTTCTCTGGCTTGATTTTTCATGTGTATTTGTTTTTCTTGTGGGTTGCCAGGTATGTGCCCCAAAAGCACCACCGAAGAATACGAATCACAACCCACATTTGGTGTGGTTTAACGGTAGGAGCGATAAATACATGACAGTTGACCGCATAGCCAATTTCAATGTTGGGGAAAGAGTCATGTCGGTGCATAGAGCTATATTCTCTAGCTACTCGTCCAGGCAAAACTCATGTGCATTGATGTACACGACGGCATCTGGGGTACTCGGAGTCTTACTGTCATTCCGGTCCTACGATGACTATTGCCACCTGAAACGGCTGGAGCATCTGATGCGTTCTAAAAACCACATACTCTTCGGGAAAGACCACAAATCACTCAGAGAATCCCTGAACGTTTTGGATGGTGACCTCTGCGAGCTGTTCAACTTGCTGGACCAGGAAAGGAGAGAGGGTGTCGCAACTTGGGTTGGAAAAAGTCCATCTGATGTAAGTATGCTCAGGCCATTTTGAAATTTCTAATCGGTCATGTGGTGCATCAAAATATAACTGCTTTTTTTTCCTGAGAAATTTTTAAATACACTATCTATTATGTTACTGTATTAATGGAAATCATGGGTTTCTCACAGGCTGGAGTATAGACGACTCGATAAGATGCATATGTGAATTTCTAAAAAATTCTGAAGGCCTTTGCGGGCAACAGACCTCTGCTCTACTGAAGAACCCTGTGTTCAGTGTATGTATGCTATAAGGAAGGAAAGAATCTGCTCTTCTGTAGCATAGTGGTCTAGTGTACTGTTTCTTAGCCATTTTTTTTTCATTTATTGGGTCCCCTTAGGGTCATATTCTATTTTTGTGGGGCCACCATCATCCAGGAGCACGCCACTGGCAGGATCATTGGAACATTCAAATAAATTTTTAACTACATGCAGTGAACCGCATACTTGGCTATTGCTGTTCGAGCTGCAGGATCAGGAAAGAGGAAGTCTTGCCCGCCTGGTTGCGAAAGGACACAATTACCTCACACAATCATACCTTCTATTAAAAGAGAGTCAACCTGAGTGCCCACATTGTCAAAGTCCATTCACCATTGTTCATGCCTTTACTTGTTTGCATCATCGTCATCATTTTACGACCGCTCTTGATCATAGTCATCTTTCACTTCGCAGTATTTTAAATGATCATTTCGATGCATCTTGCATTTGTAAATTCATCAAAGCCATTGGTTTTTATAACAAATTTACAATCTACATCATTGTTTTACATTTCATGCAACATTTTTTATCATGCATAGTACTTTCTTGACAAGATAAGTTTTATCTTATTTTAAATTGGTCATTTGTTTTGAGGCAGTTTGACCTAATTAATCTTTGCACCAGTGAAACTAAAATCTAGTCTAATTATTTAGGAGCGAGACTCCTAATTCTTTATTCTCTCTTCTATTCATTGAATTTAGTTTCTCAGCATAGTTATTGCAGCGAAAAATTTTGTAAGGCATTAAAACTTGCTATTTAAACTTGCATAATTACCAAAATAAGAGAAAACGTGTGACCAACTTGTACAATTACAAAAATAAAGGAGAGAACGTGTTGTGAACTTGCATAATTATAAAAGTAGAGGAGAAAACACCGGGCTCCCCCGACTTTTTAGCAGTTGTAGCAATTTGGTTAATCAGATGGAAAAAGTTGTAGCCAAATGGGAAAGAACTTCAGCCAAATTGACGCATCATAAAATACGGATTTGAAAACAAATTACTGTATTTTAATGTGTATGAGGAAACCCCCCCCCCCCCCTGATTTCTCTGTAGACTTAAGATTTGGGAAAAAGTTGAAAAGATCTATATATAATACATGCTACCCATATATAAGAAAACCCCTCTTATATGTATGTATATTTTTTTTTGGGACCCGATTTTTGGCAAACAAGGGTTCTTTATACACCTTAAAAAATAAGGTATATGAAATTCAAGGTAGAAAAAATAAATCAAAATGCAAATCATATACAAATAAAAACTTTAATTGTCGAGAATTGTGAGATTTTTTTTCTGCCCACAATACAGAAGCAGTCTCAAAATGAAATTGTTCCCTGCTGGGACCATTAACCGAAATGCTGTAATATGTGTATTTTTAACATCCATTCTCTGTTTCGCAATAGTGTTTTAATAATGTTCATAATCAGCAACCGATTTATTCCATTTTATCACTGGAATTATGAGAGGTGATGACAAACTGATGATCTTTGGTTTTTTCATGTTTTTCCAAGGAGTCTGCTTTAATGCCAACATTTCCTTGTGAAGAAATTTTACTTCATTTGTGTGATCACAAAAAAGTGAGAAAAATACAGCTATTTAACAGTAGAGCATCGATTATCCACATACCGATCAACCGAAACATTGGTTAACAGGAAACATTCCAGTCGGCAAATTCAAATTTGTGAGCCATGTAGAAGTTCCACCAGCAGCCGCTAGTGTTTTGCTACTCCTGGAATAATTTCCTTTCGTCAATGGTCTATCACTGCACTTGAAGAACCACCAAACAGCAAATTTGTATCGAAACTGGCTGGGCTGATGAAAGAATCTTAAGGATTTGGAGAATGCGACCAGGAAAACATTCAAGATTGACTCAAATGTGTGATGTTGATGACCCTAGTTATCAAGTATTGACGAACGAAATCATTGCCAGTGTCATCATGATGAGGAATAAGCCTAGCGACGATGACTGGGCTGAAAAAGGACCATCCAGTGAGGAAGCTTTTCACTGCCTTGAGATGGTTATGAAGTGGTTAGCACTACAAGAAGAATGTGATGCTGACCAATTGCTGTCTTTAAAACGTTTGCAAGATTTAACAGCAAAAGATAGCTCTTAAAGCAAAAGAAAATTTTAGACTTCTTTTCCTAAACTGTAGACTATGACACCAGTACAATTCGTTTCAATGAATTATCGGTTATCCAAAACAATTGGGGACTGGGGGGTGTTTGGATAATTGATGCTATACTGTATTTAGAGTTAGTTACTGTATCATAAGTCTGGCCTACAGACCGGTGTTACAGTGAAAAATTCTAATTGAAAGAATGTGGTGCTCGATAGAAGTTACAGAACGACTAATAAACCACGGCACCAAATGTCAAAGTTAGATCTTACGACACCAAATGTCAAAGATCTTACGACACCAAATGTGATGGTTGATCATCACCAACATTTAAAAAAAAATATTTTCTTGAATGAAGCAAACTCTTGAACCACAGTTTTATCCCACTTAACAAGAGCGTATTCAAACAACTAGGCCGGTGTTCAGTATAGTTTATACTGAGCGTGGTTACTTTGACTGTAACAACCATTTATTACGGGGAGTGATTTTGTTGAAACATTATTCAAATCTTTTTACCTCATGAGACAACAAAAGAAATAATTCACCAGAATGAAAATTAAATTCTTGTCACACACAGTTAAATTTGAGTTTCTTTATTTAACCTAATTACTTTTTCATTTATTGGAACTTTTGTGAAAAAGCAGTATAAGCACCCTTCTTGGCGCCATTGGCCGAGTCTAATGTAACCCCGCGAAAGGGAAATAAAGCTTTTTTTCATCGCTCACCGTTTTTTCCCATTCACCACTACACAGTAATAATCCCATAATAACCCCATAGAAATTAGAATAATCCTTAGGGGGCACACATATGAAATTATCCAAAATGCACGTAATAAATTGAAATAATCCTCGCGGAATTCGAATGGGCGGTAAACTCATACTACCGAATTTTAAAAAGAATCATGACAATAAGAAATTAAAATCACTAGAAAAATAAATTACTTTTTCATTTATAGGAACTTTGGTAAAAAAACAGTATAAGCACCCTTCTTGGCGCCATTGGCCGAGTCTAATGTAATCCCGCGAAAGGGAAATAAAGCTTTTTTTTCATCACTCACCGTTTTTTCCCATCTACCACTGCACAGCAATAATCCCATAGAAATTTGAATAATTCTTAAGGCACAAACACGTGAGATAATCCTTAGGGCACACACATATGAAATAATCCAAAATTCACGTAATAAATTGAAATAATACTCGCGGAATCAAATGGGCGGTAAACTCATACTACCGAATTTTAAAAAGAATCATGACAATAAGAAATTAAAATCACTAGAAAAATAAATTTCAAAGAGTTTGAAGTTAGGAGGCCTCGGCCCAACAGAAGCTATTTAACACCGTCAAGAATTTTTAAAAAAATCGGTGCTGAAACGTAACTGTGAGCAGAATATCCTGCAACTACGCACAATGGAAGTGAAATGACACATAGTTCAACAATGCATTAGCGCAGAAAATGTTTTGTCCAATCGCTAACATAGGTGCATGCAAATATGCAAAGCAGTGGCTGCACCTGTAGGCCGAACTTTGTTTGGGCTCGGACATCACTTCACTCCTCCAGCCCTTAAAGGGGGCCCCTGACTGAAATTATCAACTCCGTTTTCACCACAACCAGAAACATGACAATATTATTTCACTAAGCAGGATTAAAGCCCTAGCAGACCATTCATCACACTTCATCACTATGAGTTGAGGAAAAACTCATAGTTTAAAAAAATTCATTGCAAATGGCAGCACTACACATAACAAGCATTACACAGAAGCAAACTTCACGGGAGGTTCACTGTACATACACACATTCCAGCATGTACCAATTCGTTAGAAGTTCCGCAGAGGAATATGGATGAGGTGCATGTCTGGTTTAGTAGTAGTAGTAGTCCCGGGATTAGCATTCAATGATGAACAGCACACACACTGTTGGATGATAACCGGAAGAGGACATCCACACTCAACTAGAGTATCTTATATCTACGTACCTGGTAGCCGGAAGAGGCTTATCTACATAACCATTGTAGTCAGGATCTGAACTTGTGGTTTGATATCTACATTAAGGTTTTACTAAACATTCATTATTATTTTAGGAACAAAAACTAAGTTCTCTTACTGCTTAAAACAGATGAAAGATGAGATGACTTTTACTTGTTGTTATATCAAGTTAGAGTACACAAGTGAGAGACTAGCACTTAGAAATTCTAAGTTTTTATACTTAGCACATTATCAGTCAATCAGAATCTGGCTACTGTGACGTTATCAAAACATCATCCTATGTGTAAAGTGTACCTCTTGCTGTTACATTTGACAACTTATCGCTAAACACCAGCATCTATTAACGATTTCACTATTATTTTGTCATTATGTCTCGTTTGCTCACACGATAATATTACAATGATATAATATAACAATACTATAGTATAACGATCATAATAATTATATTGACATGCAATAAATACAGTGGCTTGCTGAAACACAAGTTCTGTTTGGTTTGCTAATGAATCTATTATCATTATGAACCAATAACAAAGGAATGGGTTGGCACCCTATGAATCAATAAATGATGGCAAGGCCCAGCTTCGCGAGCTGTTATTATTGTAAACTTGATGCAACTGAACCACATTTGGATTAAATCATAAAAAAAATGAAAACATTTTTTAGTGATTCAATAAACGATAACTTATTGTACGGGGGTGGCCCCCCATTCCCCTATATCGCCAAGTTCGCTGTTTGGAAAAACAACCCCTCCCACCCACCTATTTCCGTGCATCTGACAATTTGTGGTGAATTATAATATTATAAATCATATTTATCCTGTGCAACTGTTAAAAGAAATTAAATGTAATAAGAAATTACATTTTTCAAAAGAAGATGTTAGGGAAAAAAATTGGATGGGTTCGAAGGGACTCGAACTCACAACCTTTGTTTTAAGCGTCCCATGAACTTCCCACTGTACCAATCGTGGTTGCTGAACTAAAGTTGAATTTAGTATATCCATTATTAAATGTCGCCAGGAAATATGGTGGCGCCAGATGGATCAAAAGTTGCAGTAGCCTCGCGGTCTACTGTGACGTCACAGTTGCTTGACTCTGATTGGCTGGTAATGTGCAGAGCTCAGAATTTCTAAGTGTTACAAAGTGTGAGAGAGCACAGATACACAGCTCTATTTATACTAGAAATAGGTGAGGACCACTAGTTGTGCATGGACCACCCACCTTAACATTGAAACAATTATTTCTTTATATACATCCAAACAAACTGAAAATGAAAAATACAAATTTTCATATTGATCAATGATTGTACAAATGAAAAATTAAATTAATGAAAAAGAAGATGGCAACACTATAGAACTGGTTGGGTTGCTTGGTCAGAGCAACATAAGACAATAACGCTAAAGCTGTGTTATGTTTTCTAGATTTGACTATTTTTATTCCCAATGAAAGGTAAGAATTGTTAAAATATATATCTCAAAAGTTGTACACCCAATATACATATAACAATATACATATAACCAAATATATTAACAAAAAAGGAAGTTTATTGGTAGGATTGACTTGGCCTTTCTCCCAAGGGTCCCGCTTGTTACACTAGCCTAGCACACTTTCCCAGATCCCAAGGGAATGATGGTTCGATTCCCCACAGAATCATATATAGCCTGTCGAATTTTGCTTCCAAAATTCATCTCTGCATCATATCCAGTTTTTTCCAATGCTTTATATGAAATAGCTGAGAGAGACATTCTGTGTGAGCGCACACACATCTGGGTAAAGAGTTATTGGTAATTATCAAGATCCTATCAATTATAATTACTTAGGTTTATGCTTCTTTGTGCCAGACTTTGTACCAAAAAAATATCATTGACTGTTGATACAAAATTTACTTTTTTTTTCTTTGGTAGATCTTGAAGTTGCTGGAAGATATGCGAGATTTGTATTCAATGTGAAATTGCAAGAAAGAGCTGCCATACCTAGTTCTAACAGCTAGGTAACACTCATTAGAATTAGGTTCGTATTTATATGGACTTGCATCATGAAAGAAAATAAAAGACAAGACCATGTGTGCCTGAGCTTGGAAAAAGCTTCAGTTTCTAGAACTATGTTTTATCAACTGATACCAATCACGCACAAAATAATATAAATATGTATATTGTAATCGCCATCTGAGGCCTTCATTCTTCTGATACTAATAAGGGCCTCCCGTTTGTTGGATACCTTGACAAAGCAGGTTGCAGTAGCTAAGGTCAATAAAATGCTTCTGAATTGTACCAAATATGTTGCTGCAAGTTTGATACCCACTCAGCACACAGAATTTGGTCACAAAGCAGTTGGTGCTGGAGTCTCTTGGGGAAGAACGTGGTTACGAAAGGCTATTCATATAATCAGCTACAAATTGAAGATGCTGTTTTCCGAGAGAACTTAGCCAGTGCAGCGGTATCCAAGTGTTTCGATTTTCAGTTTCATATTGTAGTGCAGTTCATTGCTGTCAATCCAGGTATTATGAGAACAAATTTAATATCATTTGGTCATTTGTTCTATTGCAGTGTGACCAAATTGGTCTTTGTGCCAATAAAACCAAAATCCAATCTAAGTGTGAAGGTGTTGCGGCTTCACACATTCTACACCTTCCGATTCTTGAAGGCTAACCTTGTAGTCACTTGTAATTATCATACTATACCTTTTTACATAAAATCAATAGGCTTTTTGGATATTACGTCCAGGTGAACAGGAAAAAGTGTTTCCCCTACACCAATCAAACCCATGACCTCTTGCATACCATGGAAGCACACTTACCATTATACCGTAGAGAGAGAATCTTTTTTTCATTACACAGTAGCACGATTTTTGCTGAGTAGAGACATTGTAACCTCTTTTTTAACTTCAGCCAATGGCCCTCATCCATCCATCTCTACTGCCGCGACATAGAGGCCATTGGCTGAAGTTAAAAAAGAGACTGCAATATCTCTCAGCAAAAATCATGTTACTGTACGTGGAACTGTTTTAAGGGGAAAAAAATTGTTTCTCTATAGTTTAATAGTAAGTGCACTTGCCCAGCATGCAAGAGGTACAATTCCTGGTGGAGAGAAACAGCACTTTTTTCCTGTTTACCTCGGCATAATATCCAGAAAGCTTATCAATTTCATGCATCTTAGCTGAGCAAAAAAAAAAATCATCATCCAATTACACAAAAATTGTGAGCAAACTATGGCACGACTTTTAATGAACAAAGCAGAATTTTTGGCTGACTGTTGCCATTCATGCCTTGCAAAAAATAAATAGTGAGAAAAGGGAGAAACAAAGTAATCTTATTGAGACGGATATCTAAGTACAACATCAGTAGCTGGCTTCACATAAGTCGCTTAGAAAAGGAAAGTTTGAAGTTTGAGCGGCAAACTAAGTTTTTTCGTTATAAGTGATTTGTCTGATAGTTTAAAAAAAAAGTGATAGGGGACATCATTTAGCTATTGTGATAATACTGATGTCACATTTTGACTCAAAGACTGTGGATGAGTTCGCCTAGTATTTCAAGGACATCTTTGTCAGGTCATGTGAGGAATTTAATCTTTTGTTGTATACACACAGCCTACCCAGGGCGAGATCCAAGATCGAATGTCATGCCTCGGAAACACAGCTATTGTTAATAGACTACTAAGCTTTTGGTGTTAATAGAGGCTGAATTACTGGATTGCTTTCTGACCTCTCATACTTATGCAGCAGCTGTTTGCATCAGTGCTTTCAGTTTCATTGAGTGCACTCATCTATAAACCATGGAATCGAGAGTTTTGAAAAGTTTTGCTGATGTTCATTGTGATCTACAATGCCAAATATTCCAATGTTCTCATTTTGGAAACCAAACTCTTTATCTATAAGTTACTGTGTTGATGTCTAAGATTGTATTTATCATGTGTTGTAAGTTCTATTTCTGTCATAAAGGTGTGATCATTAAAATTTGCCATGAAATAAGCTATTCTTTTGTTAAATTCTACAGTTTGGATTTTTTTGTGCATGTTTTTTTCTCAAATGACTAATTTAACTGAAATGATTTGGTAATCTATTTTTTCATGATTAATGAAATGAAATTTTTAACAGTCTAGGTTTATATGGCAGGATCATTGGAACAATAAAATTAATAATAAACTACATGCTATCAAGCCTACACTTGGCCATTGGCGTTCGAGCTGCAGGACTAACCGAAAGGAAGTTCTGCGTACCCGGTTGCGCATAGGACACAGTCGGCTCACGCAATCATATTTTTTATTATGAGAGTCAACCAGAGTGCCCACATTGTCAGAGTCCATTGACCATGCTTTTACTTGTTCGCATCATCGCCATCATTTAATGCATCTTGTATTTTGAAATTCATCAAAGCCATTGGTTTTTATCGCAAATTATAGTTATTTACAATCTATGTAATTGTTTTACGTAACATTGTTTTTATCATGCATGTTCTGGACATGACAAGAATTATTTTCATCTAATCATTTGTTTTGCCGCATTTTGACCTTATTGGTCCTTGCTCCATTAAATACAAAATCCAACCCAATCTAGGTTTATATATATCTTTTTTTCAGTTGACAACGTGCACCTGGATAAATAATTAACCCCTCCTTTGTTAGTAGAATGTCCATTGTCACTTCTCTTCGGAATTTCAAATGCGAAATACGATCCGATTCTCGCAACTCTGAATGAATTATCCAACGTGCTATAATGGTCATATGGCAAATCTTTTCCAATGGAATCCAGAGTCGAGGTTTCGATCGGATTCTAAAAAGAGCTGTTTTTTTTTTTTATCCCATGCAATAATTTTTTTTCGGATTGCTCAAAACTATTTTGCCTTTTCTTGAAACTTGAGTGTTACACTTACGTTTTGGTTCTTTTTTTCTGCCCGACATCTTTTGAAGAAAACGTTTTAGGAGTTTTCTAACACCCCATCATCGTTGTTGAAAAATTACCTAGTATTTCACATACATCAGTTGCAACTGTTGATGCTAGATCATTTTCAGCAATATCTTCATCCATCATGTTAATTTTCATTAGCACATAACTGGTATATATCTACATCCTCTAATTCGGAATCTGAAAGAGTTTCTAAATATCTTACAGCTTCTTCTAATGTGAGATATCTTTTTTTTGATATGGTTACACTCAGCTGAACACAACAAGGCTATCTAGGATTGTCGAACTCGGTTTGATTAGTCTGCAGTTTGCAAAAATATACATTTCTAAGAATGCAAGAATAAAAATTACTCACCCAATATAAACAATCCGCCACAGAGAGCACATTCCTCTGTGTCATATTACCCAGAATTAGCCCCTATACACATGTCGAACGAGAAAATCGAAGCAGCGCACTACACATTTAGATATCCCTAGAATCCCGCTCTCTTGAAAGGCCAATGTTCCATAAATGGAACATACATTTTTGAACGCGTGTAGCTCTTTAATGTTTAACAGTACAAGGAAACTAATTGATTTACTTTGATTGATATATTAAGTGGTAGAAATACACAAAATAATTTTCAATTTACTTCAAAATTGAAATTTTTGCAAATTTTAATCGAAATGGGGAAAAAATGGCCAAAAAATGTCAAATTTCAAAATTCCGTCAAAAATGTTTATATCAACTTAAAGTTTCTGAATTTATTTCAAAAAGTACTTTGAACTCTCCTCTATATACGATAAAAAACCGGAAATGTTTGAATCAATTTTTATCTGATATTTTTGTAAATAAAAACTATGCTCCATTTATGGAACATTGGCCTTTAAACGGTTAATGCTGATGAAACGGTTTTTCGGCATTTAACACTATTCTTTCCCAAATTTCTTTCATTTTATAAATTTGAATATCTCTGTGCACATAGAACATGGATGCTTTTGGGGTTTTTTTTGGCATCAGGAGAGATGAGGCGGCAACTTTCTAATTGGAAGTTTGAGCACAAAGGAGGGAACGTATAAAAATTTAGATTTTTTTATTTTGTTACATTGTATTTTCACTCTCAAAAATTTTAGAGTAATTTTTTGATTTATGTTAAGAATTTTTTAAATTGAATCGTAGCTCAATTGATGGTTGATGAGATAAAGGCTGTGCTATCACTTACATGACACTCTCTATATAGATGTCTGGTTTTTTGTCCAATCTGTGAGTGAAATTTGAACTTCTACTTATCAAAAATAACTCCAGGCCATGATAAGTTAAGATCTTGGTGCAAACCGCACCTTTTTATGTCTATCGGTTATTTGTTATTAATTTGATATTTATTCTTGACTTTGATGTCATTTCGGACTCGATAGGGTAATGGAATTAATTCAAAGAAATTTTTGAACAAAAAACTGTAGATTTTACGATTTGCAGTTATTTTGTATTTTATGGTAGAAATCACCTTTTATGGTAGAAATAAATGTATTATATGGTATTTTATGGAAAGAAACTACACAAATTCTGTAGTAGTTGAAAAGAGTAAGCCTATATACATGGTGTTTAAAAAGAATCACTCGATTTAAAATGTGTATATTATGAAAAATATTGAATATAGGTACTTGAAATTAATTTTATATTACATGGCTAATCATAAGTTTTTTTACAAACCTAAGGTGCTCAATATGTCCACCTTGGGATGCACAGCGTATGTCTAATACGGTAGTCAAATTTGTATCAAACTTTTGCAAACATGTTTAAATTCACTGCTTCCACAGCTGCTGTTATGCATATCTTCAGTTCGGCTAATGTAGTTGGAATAGGTGGCACATAAACGTAGACTTTTATAAACCCCACAAGAAGAAATTGCACGCTGTGAGATCCGGTAATCTTGGAGGCCAGTGATGTATTTAACTGAATCGTCAGGTCCCGTATTTGCTGATCCATCGTTTAGGATTGTGACTGTTCAAAAATTCTTGAGCGACCAAGCTCCAGTGTTGTGGTACCTTGTCCTGCTAGAAAATGAAGTCATATGAATCGGTTTCTAACTGGGAAAGCCAGGCTTCACAAACACTGAAGTGGCGGCCAAAGAAAGAGCGTTAGTGCTACCTGTCGGCAACTGCATGAAACTTGATATTTCCCTCTTTCTATCAATACATTATTTGATCAAAACACATTAAAACCTGAATAGTTATAATTTTTGTGAATCAGATAATTCTTTTTGAAACACCTTGTATATATACAGTGAAACCTGTTTAAGATGGAATGCCAAGAGAGGAATTATTTTCCGTTTTATGAAGGTGCACACAAAAACATATATACAGTGATTTATTTTTATTTTGTAAAACTTAGATTTTAAGTATATCATCCTAAGGCCGGGATTACGCTATAAAAGTCCTTTTATAAAACTTGAAAAATGCTACGAATAAGATCATCGGTTGCATGTTCTAGAATGTAACAATCTTATTGGTAGCATTTCTCAAGTTTTATAAAAAATCTTTTACAAAACTTGAAAGTATAACAAATAAGTGTATCGGTTACATCCAAGCGAATGTAATCAATATGCTCATTGGTTGTTTTTTTTTTAAGTTTTGTAAAATATTTTTTGTCTAACTTTCATAGTGTAATCCTAGCCTACTACTATAAACCAGCGAGCATTAAACAGAGACATCCATATTATTGTTTTGAATTTTTTTTTGTGTTTAAAATTTCATATTTAAATTGCTAATTGCCAAAATTCAGAATGAAACTTCCTCCCGAATAGCAGCAATAGAATGAACTTTTGTAAAAAGTGAAAATTGTTTAATATCTAAATAAAAAAATAGTGAAATTGCATAACTTTTTTAAAATCGTCACAATGAGACTAACAAGCGCGCAATAGCGTTTATGAAAGAAAGATTCTACATCTCTGTAACACTTAAATTTTTGTTTTTCTTCAACCTCTATGACTCCCGCACTTTTGTGTTTCAAATCAAACTTGTGTTCATTGCAGTTGGTGGCCATCTCATTTGATTTGATTTTGAATTTATTGGCGAAGGACAAATTTGGTCAAACTGCGCCAAAACAAATTATTATAAAAAAGGTTGTCCTTTTGTCATGTCAAAAAATTTAAAAAATGCATCGTAAAAAGCAACATGAATTGTAAAACTATAATTTGTCATACAAACCAATGGCTTTGATGAATTTAAAAATGTGAGATGCATCGCTATTGTCATTTAAAATGTCATGAAGTGAAAGATGACTCTGAACAAAAGCGGTCGTAAAATGATGACGATGATGTGAATAAGTAAAAGCGTGATCAATGGACTTTGACAATGAGGGCACTCTGGTTGGCTCTCTCGTAATAACAAATATGATTGTGTGAGGCGACTGTGTCCTATGCGTAACCGGGCAAGCAGAACTTCCTCCATGAAGTTGAATTGATTCCCGTAGTAAATTTTCGCCAGGATTCGCGTTGAGCCTGGCGCATGGTTATACCGCCGGAACCTGCTCCACGCTTTCTTTTGTGATTTAATTGTAAGAATGGTTCCACCAAGGTTTAGGAAGTTTCGAGGAGACTTTGGGTATTGTTTTATTGTCTGCTGAGATCATACAACTGGTCACAGGGTCAGTGCCGTCTTAAGGCATGGTCCTCAAGAGAAAAGGGGGCCTCACAAGAATAGAATCTGGTTGAGATTTTCGAAAATTTGCCTGGTAGGGCCTCAAAAAAACTTTTGGCCCGGGAACCCATGATGTTCTTAAGACGGCCCTGCAAAAGGTTGACATCGGGTTGCGAGACCATATCCTCAGTGATTTCTGCCTTGACCGTGAAATCAGCCCATCGGGCGGGCACAAGCTTCCACCGTGGAGGTCCCTCAGATAAGCTATGGTGTCGATCAAGGCACTTAACCACTAGAGGGAAATGATTGCTCCCGTGGAGGTCTGGATCAACCGACCAGGACCAGCTGGGCAAGAGTGAAAGTAGTATAGAATTGAGAGAATGAGAACAGGGGCGCACCTGTGTTTCGGAAGGGGTTTACCCCCTCCACCCCTTCGGCTGGCGACGGACTTCTTTTTTCGCGAGTGGGTGATGAACTTCCGTTTCCCCCCGTTAAGAAAATTGTCTGAAAGAGAAAGTGTTTATTAAAATAGATATAAATAAAATATTGAGTTATGTGGGGGGAAAAAAAAAGTTTTATTCTTTTTGAACCTACCGTGTTTTGCCTGAATAGGACATGAGGTGATTAGCCAGACCGCCACGTCTACTACCGACCTGAGCGTTGACAGACCCCAACCATCGGCATTAAAAGATGGGTGGAATACAGTCCGGACGCAGCCTCTTCAGATCGCCGCTGTGGTGGTCGAGTGGTCATAGTGACGGACTCGCATCGCGGGGACCCGGGTTCGAGCCCCACCGTCACCACAGTGGTGGTCGGCTGAAGTTGGTTTCCTGTGGTTCCGAACTTCGAGGCGCAAATGCGAGCCGGTGTCGCAACAAAGAGCAACAGTCCTACAAACAGTACAAATATTCAGTCACTACACATCACTCACTTCACTTCTGAGATATAGATGGCAGCGCTGAAAAATCATACACAACACTAGATACGCACTCAGACTGTTAGGTACACACACTTAACTTCCGGCACAACTCACTAGGTAGTAAATTGCCTATTGGCGATAGACCTGAGTTGTGCTCGGTTTGAAAAAAAAAAAAGCCTCTTCAGATCATCCCATTTTTTTTAAGGTGGAAAATGGGTCCCCTCCATAAAACCACCGCACCGAGAATTCACTGGTATATGGGTCTTCTACCTGCTTCGTAAAAAAAAACCGGAGGTTAAGTGAGAGGGGGGAAGAGTCGTTGATTCGCCAATGTCCATATGCCAACATGGAGATACCGTCATCGAGGATATATCTCTTATTGTCCAAAGGGCAAAGACTAATTTTTCTCGTCGATGTGGTGAAAAGCTGATGGTTTCGGTGCGAAATTTTTACCATGTCATGCCGATACCTCACGAGGTCATCTATGGAAGAACGATACATATGATGTATTGACGGCTTTGCACACCCCCTTCGCAGTTCTTTTCTCTTCTTCCGTCAACATACTGTACATTTTTTACCTTAGACCCACAAATGGAAGTATCGGGGCATTTGGAGATTCAGTCGTCCTCTGGAAAATGAAAGATTTGTTCTGTACAGGGGGTGGTTCACCGGGAAATTTGAAGTTTCGAACTCGTCCATATTCTGGAGGATATGACGATTCAAATCATCGGTTTCGATCAGATATGCCAACGAATCAGTGTCGGTGAACAATAGCTTGGCTTTGGTACCGAAACGCTTCTTCACCCACCGGTAATCAGGGTCTTACTGTTATCTAGTATCGTAAAGCCCACGTACATCGGATGTACCAGTTTCAGGGTGATCATCTTTAGGGGTGTAATGTGATAGGCCTTTTCGTGGTGCACCCTGGGTAACGCTAAATCTATCACACGTGATTGTCTTCGCATATTTGTGCTCATATCATTCACATTTCAATAGCCCAGATTACATGTATATTTCCATACACCTTACAATACTTGTCTTGCGTCTGTCTGTCCTATACATGTCCTTGTCTTTTGTGTCCAACCCCTCATTGTGGGCCCCGCTCAAGCGGCGAGGGGTCCTCCCGGATTGGACATTGCTTCTAGCGTATGCCCCATCCGGGACGCTGTCTACATGCGTGTTTGCTGTGCGTGCAGACCCGTAAGGCTGGAGATGGGGATCCTGGTAAGCCTGATGCGTTAGCTTTGGCCTCGGATTAGCCCCGTCTGGGTCAATCGGCTGTGGTCGCCTCGGTGGCTGAAGGGGTTACACTACTGGGCAGGTAGAGAGGCCGGACGTCGTTGGGGTTTGTTGGTGCTGCTTCCCGACGATCTTGGATCTTGAACGCTTCTGCTCGCCTGTTTCGGTGGTGTATAGCTCCTACCTAACCTGGCGTTGCTACTAACCTTCATCGGTTACGTGTGCGCGTCTCCTTGTAGGGCTCCATGGTGGGCATGGTCGGTAGGGGCCGAATACATTATCTCCAAAATGGGGAAAAATCAAAATGCACCAAAACGTCAACGTATAGCTATGAGCGAAACAATTGTCACTGAACCTGCTCCTACTGTTGCATTCTTCTGACACTGATAAACCTCTGGCCAAAGCATCACCATTCTTAATAGACAAAGCTCTCTATGGCGCAATAGCCACATTAAAATCAGTGAAGGCTCTTCGTTCAGGAGACCTTCTCATTTAAACTAACACACCGAAAGAATCCGAACTCATTCAAAAGCTCACATCTCTTGGGAATATTCCCATAACAGTAAAAATTCATCCCACGTCGAATTATTCACGTGGTGTCATTTCAGATACTAACTTGATTAATATGGATGAAGAACTACTAACAGAAGAGCTGGCGTCTCAAGGCGTAACATTTGCCAAGCATATCATGAGCCGCAAAGATGGCAATCCAGCTCCATCACGTAACATAATCCTGACATTCTAATCACCGATATTGCCGAAAGATATTAAGATAGGCTATTATAGCCTCAAAATCCGCCCATACATTCCTAACCCTGTTAGATGCTTTAACTGAAAGAAATTCGGTCTCTCACGAACGGCGTGCTGTAGTCAACCAACCTGCGCAAAGTGCGGTGAAAAGGATCACATTTCGGACAACTGCACTAATTCACCATTCAAGTGCGTCAATTGCGGTGGCGACCACCCCGCATATGACAGGAAATGTCCGAAATGGAATGAAGAAAAAGAGATCCAGAAGATCAAGGTCCTTAATAACATCTCATATATCTAAGCACGCCGTCGTACAACCTCTAACCAAACTCCAATAGGTACTAGATCATACTCTAATATGGTAGCATCCATCGTCAGCTAATAAGACTAACACTGTCACCAAAGCATCTATAACAACTCAGACTGAACCAATAGCTGACACATCATCATCTAACCAACCGTGTAATAGTTGTGGCTGCTGTTGCCCAGCTGGATTACGGAAGGAGTCTACCACCTCCGAAGAAGCGGGAAAAGCAACAGCGAACACATTCAAAGTAACTACAGCTACTAAGCCAAAAATCAATGCTGGAAATAAATCTAAAATAAAACTATTCAAGATCGGATATTCGAGAAAAGCCATTCAGAGAGCAAAGAAGAACACTACAGTACAAAACATGTCACTGCTTGATGACAAATCAATTGGTGACATGGATCTCGATAATCCGCCAGAATCCGGTGGTACTCGCCGGAAATTAGACCGAAATAAGTTCAAGGACCTTGAACCGTCTACATCCATTTAAAATTTATGGCCAACATTATTCAATGGAACATTCGTGGTCTTAGATCCAATTACGAAGATCTAAAGGATTTGATCAATCGTTATCATCCTGTTTGCGTGGCAGTCCAGGAAACTTTTACGAAGCCCTCGGAGACATGGAACATCAGGCGACATTCCCTGTTCCGTATTGACTACGGAACAGGGAATGTCGCCTGATGACGGGAGTAGAGCCTGCCGCGGTGTTGCTCTGCTGGTTCCACATCACGTGTCGTCGCGCGTTTTAACGCTGCGCACGAACCTGCAAGCCATCGCGGTGGAAATATGTACAGGCCTAAGGATTACCATCTGTTCCATTTATTTGCCACCAAATGACACCATCTCACAGAGAGATCTAGAAGATCTGATTGATCAATTTCCTCCACCATTTTTTCTTCTTGGAGACTTCAATGCACATAACATGATTTGGGGTTCTAACACCAATACCCCTCGTGGGGAAATGGTTGAACGACTGTTAGATGACATGGACCTTACCATCATGAATGATGGCAGTTTCACTCATTTCCATGCCCTAAACAATAGTTTCACTGCAATAGATTTATCATTATGCTCTCCTTCACTCTTGCCGAACTGGTCGGTTGATCCAGACCTCCACGGGAGCAATCATTTCCCTCTAGTGGTTAAGTGCCTTGATCGAAGCAATAGCATACCTGAGGGTCTTCCTCGGTGGAAGCTCGTGGCCGCCCGATGGGCAGACTTCACGGAGGATATGGTTTCGCAACCCGACGTCGACCATGTGACCAGTTGTATCATCTCTTCAGCAAATGAAACAATACCCAAAGTCTCCTCGAAACTTCCTAAACCTTGGTGGAACCACGAATGTAATCTTATGATTAAAGCACAAAAGAAAGCATGGAGTAGGTTCCGGCGGTAACCTACCCATGACAACAAGTTGACATTTTTAAAAGCAAAGGCGATAGCGAGAAGAACCAGGCGCCAGGCTCAACGCGAGTCCTGGCACAAGTTTACCACGGGAATCAATTCATCTAAAGTCATTTGGGACCGGATCCGAAAAATCAATGGTCATTATCAGTCTCATCCGATCACTATTTTAAACACCAATGGCGCTATCATCAGCGATGTGAGGGATATTGCGGATACCATCGCCGCCCATTTCGCCACTGTCTCCAGTGATGCGAACTATCCCCCATCGTTTCATCCCATTAAATCATCGGCCGAACGTACATCGTATACCTTCCGGCCTTTTACACCGGAGCGGTACAATTCATTGTTCACCCTTCATGAACTGACGACGGCCTTGCAGCGAAGTCCTGACTCAGCTGTAGGGCCCGACGCCATTCATTATTCCATGATTCGGCATCTCTCACCAGAATCACTGTCACATTTACTCATATTATTTAATCGGATCTGGGTTAGTCATTCATTTCCTGACACCTGGCGAGCAGCAATTGTTCTTGCATTCCCGAAGCCTGGCAAAAATCCTCAACAACCGAACAGTTACAGATCTATTGCTTTGACCAGTTGTTTATGCAGGCTCATTGGACGCATGGTCAACTATCGCCTTATCCACTACCTTGAGGTTAACAATATTTTATCTAAACATCAGAGCGGCTTTAGACGGTTCAGGTCCACAACATGCAATTTGTTACGCCTTGAGACATCAATAAGACAAGCATTCGTAAAGAGGGAGCATATGCTAGCTATATTTTTCGATGTAGAAAAGGCCTACGATGGTACATGGAGGCACGGAATTCTTTCCGACCTCTATAATTGCGGCTTGCGGGGCAACTTGCCCATTTTCATAAAGAAATTTCTTGCTCGCCGCATCTTCCAGGTACGGATCGGAAGCACGTTATCTGCTCCCCAAATTCAAGAACAAGGTGTACCTCTAGGTAGCATTTTAAGTGTAACACTTTTTATTTTAAGACTCAACGGGGTGTTGAACCAACTCCCGTTGTCAGTCACTGGCGCACTATACGTGGATGATCTGTTGATATCTTACCAATCAGTGAATATGAGGTCAGCCGAGAGACAATTACAAACCGCACTCAACAAGATCAGCAAGTGGGCTCACGGTTTCCTCTTTCTCCGCTGACAAAACCGTCGCTGTGCATTTTTGCCGGCGTCGTGAGCTTCATGATGACCCACAATTATTTTTAAATAATAGTCAAATACCTATTGTACAGAATACAAAATTCCTCAGCATTACATTTGACAAAAAAGTTACATTTAAACCTCATATTTCACAGTTGAGAGCTCGTTGCATGAAGACGATGAACCTCTTGAAGTTCATCTCTTCTAAATCGTGGGGAGCTGACCGTAAGTCACTCCTTCACTTATATAAAGCTCTAATAAGATCAAAGCTCGACTACGGTTCCATTGTATACGGGTCAGCACCTCGGAGCTATCTGAGTGTGCTCGACCCAGTTCATCATCTTGCTCTCCGCATTTGCTCTGGAGCTTTCCGAACTTCTCCCATGGAAAGCCTCTATGTCGAATGCAACGAGCCATCACTGACATCAAGACGCCAACAACTTTCTTTGAAATATCATATCAAAATGAAGTCTTTACCAGGTCATCCATTTCATAATGTCATTTTCAATCCGTCATTTCATAGACTTTTTGCTGCTCGACCTTCATGTGTTCCATCTTACGGTCTTCGTATGAGGGCACTTGTAGAAGAAATACAAATAGGCCCCAGTTGCTATGTATTACACGTCATTGTCTTCACTTGCCATAGCGTGGTGGGGTTCGCTTTTGGTGGAGTGATCACCATGAATTGCTCGAGGCAATCACGGAACAAACACCCGAAATTTGTTGCGTCCGTTCATTGCTAGATCCAACATGTCGGGAAATCTGCAACTGGCACATGGGAGCAGTCTCTGCCAGATGTCTCTCTTTCATTATCATTATACCCTAGAGCCACCACAGCAGATGTCATATATCGACAGATATTCTTTAGGCACAGGGGTAGGTACAATGGCTCCAAGAGCCCTGGGCATGTCGGTTGCGCCTACATCTGCTGTGAGGAGACATTTTTCAAACTTCCCGATATATTTTCTATTTATTCGGCAGAACTGTACGCAATCCTTCAGGTTCTACGTCATATACGACGCAAACGCCACCGACGATGCATCATTTATAGCGACTCTCTCAGCGCATTGCAAGCACTGTGTTCCTTCACTTTCCACACTCATCCATTCATTCATGCCATTTTTCATGAACTGCATCACCTCATTCATCACGGTACCACAGTAAAATTACATTTTAAATGACCATAGCGATGCATTTCGCATTTTCAAATTCATTAAAGTCATTGGTTTTTATAACAAATTATAGATTTTTACAATTCATATCATTGTTTTATGCTTTACGTTGCTTTTTATCATGCATAATTTTAGTATTTTGACATGACAAAAGGATGATTTTTCTTATTTTTATAATTTGTTTTGGCGCAGTTTGACCAAATTGGTCCTTGCGCCAGAAAATTTAAAATCCAATCCACAGTAAAATTTTACTGTGGTACCAAGTCATGTAGGAATACCGGGCAACGAAAAAGCAGAGAACGCAGCTCGTACAACAACTAACATTGATAATAGCTTTTTGGTACCTGCCAGTGACCACTTCTCAATCCTCCGGGAAGTGATGCATCGCCGCTGGGATCACTGGAACAATCAGATAAATAATAAACTTCATGCCATCAAGCCCACACTTGGCCGCTGGCGTTCGAGCTGCAGAACTAACCGAAAGGAGGAAGTTCTGCTTGCCCGGTTACGCATAGGACACAGTCGCATCACACAATCATATTTGTTATTACGAGAGAGTCAACCAGAGTGCCCTCATTGTCAAAGTCCATTTACCATTGCCCATGCTTTTACTTGTTCGCACCGTTGTCATCATTTTACGACCGCTTTTGGTCGGCAGCATCTTTCACTTCGTGACTATTTATCTGACCATTGCGATGCATCTCACATTTTTAAATTCATCAAAGCCATTGGTTTGTATGACAAATTATAGTTTTTACAATTTATGTCATAGGTCTTCAAAATTCCATCTTCTCCATGAACATAAACGAACATTTTAGTAAATACGGTGATTGTAACTCGGTTCCCGATTTTTATAGGTATTTATTATAGTAAACTGTTGCAATCTTGTATGGCTCCGATGTGTAAGATATTTGGAGACATAAGAGCAGACTATTTTTTCATTTACATTTTCATTTGAAGTTAATTCATGCAGTTTTTTCCTTCTAACAATGTGTGATAAGAAATATAAACAGTACAGAGCACACGATCTTGAGAAGGGAGAATGATAAACGATGTCATTCCACTCGATAGAAGTAAAATTTATTTTGATAAATTTTAATATGTGTCTGCTTCTACATTTCATTCCATAATTATCAAAATAGTAGCATTTTTTGTTATCGAAGTACATCGCCACCCAATGGGACCCACGTTTATCTGCCTCGAGCTCAACATCGCTCGCTACCAACCGATGGCGCCAGCGAGCTACATTCCACTCCCATAGTGAATAGCTCGCAAAAAAACTGTCCTCATTTTCAAAAGTGTTTTCTCAGGAAACATCTCATTTCGGAACACCAGACTTTTTTCCAGCACCACTGCGCACAAAGAAACTTGTCTGCAGAGGTTTTCTTCTGTTGAGATCAATGCAAACATCTCACCCAGTGTAGAGAGCATGGTTCACAAAATGTGAAGAGCTTCAAGAATGCTTCCTTTCAATTGCCTGTGCCCTACGTAATATATGCTGATTTTGAGGCCATCTTGCCAAAAGTGGAGTCATGCTCATTTCCCAATCCAGGGCGACATCGCTTTACCGTCCATGCGGTTTCGCATATGTAGTTGTTGGTCCCGATGGTGTGGCTCTCAGGAGACCCACTGTATATAGGGGAGAGGATAGTGTCCATGTATTTCTGGAAAGCATGCCGGACAAAGAAAAGCTCATTTTGGAAAAACTCAACAACCCGGTGCCCTTGAAGATGACCATCGAGGAAGAGAGGTGGTCATGTTAGCGGTACATACAGATCAGCGTTACACTCCAAGTGTAACCTGCAGCTAAAGATGGCAAAGCACAATCTACAGAATTATGATGCTCACTTCATCATGTACGGACTTGGTCGGATCAAAGAGACGGATAGAGGTCATTGAAAGATAAATTTCTCCATGTTTTTACCGATTTGGGTCACCTCTGATTCCTGGATTCGTTCCAGTTTTATCCGATTCTAAATCTATGAATCCCGGTGACTTTATAAATATGAAAAGAGCTTTCGGTGAGAAGACACCGTTTCTCCTTCGTAAGGGAGTTTATCCTTACGAATATTATGATCACCATGGATAAGTTTATGGGGGTGGGAAGCACCGGTTCGTCAGAGGCCTTTTACACCTCCTTGGGCGGGGAAAACATATCCATAGATGACTATCAGCATGCGCAACTGGTGTGGGACACCTTCCATATGCAGTCCTTAGGTGACTGGCGTGTTGTTGCTAGCAGACGTCTTTCAGAAAGTTGTGTCTGAAAAACTATAAAATCGATCCCGCCCACGTGTATACGTCGCCTGGAACGCTTGTCTCAAGATGACGGGCGAAAAATTGGAACTCCAGATTGAAAAGATCCAGACATCTACCTGTTGAGAAAGGCATCAGAGGAGGGGGTTTCATGCATCACTTGAAGACACAGTCAACCCAATGGTTCCAGGATTCAACCCCGGTGAGAATAAAAAATGTATCATATAATGGGACGTCAACAACTTGTATGGCAAATGTATGATGGAACCCCTTCCGGTGGATGACGTCCAGTGAAGTGGAGTCAACAGACTTCAACATCACCCCCGATGATAGCGCCAAGGGGTACATTTTGGAGGTTGATCTTGAATATCCGGTGAACGTTCACGACCTCCATAACGATTTCCCTTTGCCGGCTGAAAACGTGAAAATATCCGGTGATATGTACTCCGAGTAAATGAGTAAAAACGGTGGGCCATCGAATCCGTGTGTCAAACTAGCCCTAAATTTGAATGATAAGGTCGCGTACGTCATCCATTACAAAAATCTGAAACTCTATACAGCGCTGGGGATGCGAGTTACATCGATTCGTCGTGTTCCTCCGCCCGTACATTGCATTCAACACGAGAAGAGAAAGGGAGCTACCTGTGACTTTGAAAAAGACTTTTACAAGTTGATGAACAATGCAGTGTATGGGAAGTCGCTGGAAACATAACATCCACTCGGTACACAAGGAGAAGAGAGCGAAAAAATTAATCGCATCCCAAGCCTTCGAAAGCTTCAAGATCATTAACAAAGACCTGGTTGTGCTATAAAATGAAGACTGCCATCAGGTTGGATTGTGTCCGACATACACCGGTGTGACTATTTTAGATTTATCAAAGCATCTGAGGCGGACTTTCACTATAATTATGTCAAGAAAAAGTACGGCCAGGATGCGACCTTATTGTTCACTGACACGGATTCCTTGTGCTAAGAAATTTATACCGAGAGATTCCCACAAAGTCGACACATCTAACTACCCCGGTGACCACAAATTGTACAGTGTGATGAAGGATGAGAACGGCGGGGAAACCAGTGAACGAATTTGTGGGACTGCGTCCAAAAATGTATAGTTTTATTACCGGTGACTGTGAGAAAAAGTCTGCGTGATGGATTTTCTTCTTGATGACTGAGCGTACGACACCCTTCACTGTCTGCGTGAAAATTTTTTATGAGGCACGACATGCCTAAAATTTAATCCCGGTCACATATGCTGCGAACAATTCAGCAACGAAAAATCAGTTTGTCGGCGCATGATAATAAAATATATATTTTAGACGATGGCATAAGCACTTAGCTTATGGTCATTATAGCAACCGGTGATTTTTTTTTTTTCACACACCCATTTATACATTTTTTCACTCTCTCGTTATGTTCACCTTCACTAGTAGAATAGAATTGAGAGAATGAGAACAGGGGCGCACCTGTGTTCCGGAAGTAGTTTACTCCCTCCACCTGGCGACGGACTTCCGGTATATAAATGTCTTCTTTTCTATTTTTTAGAGATGGAGAACGTTTACGATAATTTTCGTAGTGCAGCAAGCTATGGTGGTATAGAAGCGCTGTATAAAGCCTTGAAAGGGAAAGTTTCTCGTGAAAAAATAAAAGAATGGTTTGAAGGTGAGAAGTCGTATTTCATAGGAAAATAAATAAATTCGTTCGTAATCGGATAATAGTAGGGCGTATAGATCAACAGTTTCAGGCGGACCTGGTTGATATGCGAAATTTAGCTCTGTATAATTATGACTATCGATATCTATTAACATGTATAGACGTGTTATCGAAATACGCATGGGCCGTGCCGTTAAAAGATAAAACGGGAAAGAGTGTTGTTGAAGCGTTCCGAAATATATTTAATGAGAGACAGCCAATGGCTCGGAATTCAAAAACAGAATTTTTCAAAAAAAAGAAAAGTCAAATTTTTCACCACTGAGAATGATACTATTAAAGCGGCTATAGCGGAAAGATTCAACAGAACACTGAAATCTAAGATGTGGAAGTATTTCGTGACGAAAAACACCTACAGATATGTGGAGGTTCTTCCGGATTTGATGCACAGCTATAATAACACATACCATCGGAGTATAAAGATGTGCCCAGTGGATGTTAACAAAGAGAACGAGAAGCAGGTGTGGAGTAACCTGTATGGAAAAAAATGAAACAAATTTCAAGTAGGCGATTACGTGCGTATTTTACGCTTTAAACACACCTTCGAAAAAGGTTACGAAACAAATTTTTCGCACGAAGTGTTCGTGGTGGATCATCGTGTGGACAGAGTGATCCCGGTGAGATAAAAGGACCAATTGTGGAAGGTGCGTTCGCAGCTGATCCGAAACTGGATTTCCATCTACGTATACTTTGACATAGTTGGAAACGTATACGCGCCTCTGCTTCGTATAGTTAAAGTGCACGGCCATGACGGTGAGATAGTGAACGCCACTTTCGAAAGAGGTCATTACACCCTTCATATTTATATAAGGACGCACACGGGTCGTCAAGTTCATTCAAACGTGGGAAGGTAATCGTGAAACTTCACTTCCGATTGAAACACTTGTGAAGATGCCATACAAAAAGTACTGTTGCTGCATTGACGACATAGCTGGTTATTATGTTAGTCAATTAGGTGGTGGCAGCAATTATCCATATCAAGGAGTGCCGCTGCAGCGTGGATCGGGAAGTTTCGGATCGATTTTTTCTGCCCTTTTTCGTTCAGCAATAGCGTTCGGGCGTTGACATCGGAAAAGACTTTAAATCTGCAGCAAAAGATAGAGCGAAAACTCACAGACAAAGCATCGTCTAAAATTAAAACCATGCTAGGTGGGAAACATAAAAGGAAGCGTCTGGGTAAGAAAGCGAGGACGGCGTCAACACCCGATATATTCGACTGATGGCATTCATTATGAAAAACTCCCCCAAATGTTTGAAAAGTGAAGTGGATTTGTTCACGTTGCCCCCAAAGCAAACGGGAATAGAAGGTGGTGAATGGATAGAGTTTCTCCCTCTCTCCAGTATCAGAGATGGCAATGGACCCTTGGAATTCAATGTCAGTGGAAGCGGAGACGATTACATCGACAGACGCTTTATCTGACAAAGACGCCATTTCTACAGCGAATCTATTCCTACATTCCCTTTTTTCACGGGTCGACGTCTCGTTGAACGGTAGAAACATCACTAATTCTTCTCACACTTATCCCTATTGCGTGCATAGAGACTTCACTGAACTATGGACGTAATGCAAAGACCAGCCCTTCATCTAAAGTCATTTGGGACCGGATCCGAAAAATCAATGGTCATTATCAGTCTCATCCACTTACCATTTTAAATACCAATGGAACTATTATCAGCGATGTGAGGGATATTGCGGACACCATCGCCGCCCATTTCGCCGCTGTTTCCAGTGATGCGAACTATCCCCCATCGTTTCATCCCATTAAATAATCAGCCGAACGTACATCGTACACCTTCCGGCCTTTTACACCGGAGGGGTACAATTCATTGTTCACCCTTCATGAACTGACGACGGCATTGCAGCGAAGTCCTGACTCAGCTGTAGGGCCCGATGCCATTCATTATTCCATGATTCGGCATCTCTCACCAGAGTCACTGTCACATTTACTCATATTATTTAATCGGATCTGGGTTAGTCATTCATTTTCTGACACCTGGCGAGCAGCCATTGCTCTTGCATTCCCGAAGCCTGGCACAAATCCTCAGCAACCTAATAGTTAGACCTATTGCTTTGACCAGTTGTCTATGTAAGCTTATTTATTTAAATACAAACTACAGGCAAAAGCACAGTTACAGTTTGCATATATGTATACAAGAAAAACATATATATATATATATATATACAAAATTCAAAGTTTAAAAATATACATCATCACTATTACTGCATCTCAGAAATCGGTACAATGGAGAATTTTTCAAAATATCAGAACGATATGGAGGAACATAAAAAAGATTACGACATCTAAGATTGATTCGTGGGCAATAAAAAGTAATAAGGTTTAGAATATCATGTGCATCAATATCAGTGTGAATAATTTTTACAAAAAACCTAGTAAGGGCCCTGAGACGGCGAGTTTCAAGGGAATCATAACAGAACGATGAGCGAAGTATTTCGTTTGGTAAGTAGTGATTATATGACTGATGTTTCTTAAAATATATATTCCAAAACAGATCGAACATAGGAATTGAAAAGTAACAAAATAGTTTAACATTGTGAAAAAGCTGACTATTACGAATCATAAACCCAAGACACTTAGATGCTTTAGACACTATATAATTAATATGTTGGTTAAACCAAAAAGAACTGTGAAATATAACACCTAAATCCTTCACACAATCAACCCTTAGAAGTAATTGACCATCAATACTGTAATCGTATATAAGTGGAGAATGCCTCCTACTATAGGTAATACATTTACACTTATCAGTGTTTAAATACAACTCATTATTTACACACCATAAATTCAGTTTGTTAATAGATTCTTGTAATTTAGCAGCGTCATCAGCATTATTAATAACATGAAAAATTTTTACATCATCAGCAAACATTAAGCATTTAAGGTAACAGTTATTTTCCGGATATTATGCTGAGGTGAGCTCGGAAAGAAAAGTCATCACGTCTCCGCCGGGACTCGAACCCAGGCCCTCTTGCATACCGGGCAAGCATGCTACCATCTACACCACTGGAGACACATGAATCTGCCTTCCAAATTTCACGCACTGTGTCGTGAGGCGGTGAAGTAGAGGCATTAGTAGCCTCTCTTAACTTCAGGAAATGGCCCCCGGGTGGGACGGTTTTAGAGAGATATAGATATCTCTCTAACTTGATATCTCTCTATACTTGATATCTCTGGCTGAGGAAAAAAGCCATCTATATTAAGCATTTAGTATCGATACAATCAGGTAAATCATTTATAAATAAAATAAAAAGTAAGGGACCCAATGGAACGCATGGTCAACTATTGCCTTATGCACTACCTTGAGGTTAACAATATTTTATCGAAACATCAAAGCGGCCTTAGACGGTTCTGGTCAACAACATGCAATCTATTACGCCTTGAGACATCAATAAGACAAGCATTCGTAAAGAGGGAGCATATGCTAGCCATATTTTTCGACATCGAAAAGGCCTACGACCGTACTTGGAGGCACGGAATTCTTTCCCACCTCTATAACTGAGGCCTGCGGGGCAACTTGCCTATTTTCATTAAGAACTTTCTTGCTCGCCGGATCGGAAGCACATTATCAGCTCCCCAAATTCAAGAACAAGGTGTACTTCAAGGTAGCATTTTAAGTGTAACACTTTTTATTTTAAGACTCAACGGGGTGTTGAACCAACTCCCGTTGTCTGTCACTGGCGCACTCTACGTGGATGATCTGTTGATATCGTATCAATCAGTGAATATGAGGTCAGCCCTCAGCAAGTGGGCTCATGATAATGGCTTCTCTTTCTCCGACGACGAGACTGTCGCTGTGCACTTTTGTCGGCGTCGAGACATTCATGATGACCCACAATTGTTCCTAAACAATAGTCAAATACCAATAGTAGAAAATACTAAATTCCTCGGCATCACATTTGACAATAATCTGACTTCATCGTGTCATTTTTAATCCCTCATTTCATAGACTTTTTGCTCTTTTTGCTGCTCGCCCTTCATGTGTTCCATCTTACGGTCTTCGTATGAGGGCACTTGTAGAAGAACTAGAATTAGACATCAGTCGTGTGGCCCCAGTTGCCATGGGAGCAGTCTCGGCCAGATGTCTTTCATTATCATTATACCCTAGAGCCACCACAGCAGATGTCATATATCGACAGATATTCTTCAGGCACGGTAGGTACAACAGGTACTTCCCCGGCTCCAAGAGCCCTGGGCATGTCTCCTCACAGCAGATGTAGGCACAACCGATCAAACTTCGCGACACATTCTCTATTTATTCGGCAGAACTGTACGCAATTCTTCATGCTCTACGTCATATACGACGCAAACGCCACCGACGATGCATCATTTATAGCGATCTCAGCGCATTGCAAGCACTGTGTTTCTTCACTTTTCACACTCATCCATGCTATTTTTCATGAACTACATTACCTCACTCATCATGGTACTGCAATAAATGTAGGAATACCGGGCAACGAAAAAGCAGACAACGTAGCTCGAACAACAACGAACATTGACAATAACCTTTTGGTACCTGCCAGTGACCACTTCTCAATCCTCCGGGAAGTGATGCATCATCGCTGGCAGGATCATTGGAACAATCAAACTAATAATAAACTTCATGCCATCAAGCCCACACTTGGCCACTGGCGTTCGAGCTGCAGAACTAACCGAAAGGAGGAAGTTCTGCTTGCCCGGTTGCGCATAGGACACAGTCGTATCACACTATCATATCTTTTACTACGAGAGAGTCAACCGCAGTGCCCTCATTGTCAAAGTCCATTTACCATTGCTCATGCTTTTACTGGTTCGCACCATCGTCATCATTTTACGACCGCTTTTGGTCATTTTATCTGACCATTGCGATGCATCTCGCATTTTTAAATTCATCAAAGCCATTGGTTTTTATGACAAATTATAGTTTTTACAATTTATGTCATTGTTTTATGTTGCTTTTTTATCAGATATTTGCTTTGGCGCAGTTTGACCAAATTGGTCCTTGCGCCAATAAACCCAAAATCCAATCCAATCCGACATGGGGAAAATATTGAAAAGCAAACAACCTGATTACATTAAAATAAAATTGTATCAGCTAATGAAAACAATCTGCCTCAAATGGAAGAAAAGGAGGATGAGAACAAAGAAGAGCCCAAGCCGGTGACGAATCCCGAAGAGAAGAAAAAGCCTAAGACAATGATGGAAAAGAAACCGGATCTCGAAGATGTGATTCTTCTTGGAACTCCAAAATCCAACTGACCGGCGGTAGAAAAAATACTTTTTTACATGAAGTTCATCCGCGAATCGTGAGATGGATAATTTGTATATAAAGGGCGAAAAATTGTAACGTAATCGATCCTTCAACGTTGATGAGACAGGAAAAGCCTTTATATCGGTCATCATTGTGCTCATAATTATTATAGTAACTTTATCCAGCCTGGCATTGCTCGCGTACGACGAGAGAGGTAAAGAGTTCACGTTCCAAATCTCTTGGTGATGGCGTGTTTTTCACGAAATGCAATACGGTTTATGATATTCGAGTTTTTGCGAATAATACACCAACGATTAAAGGAATCGATTTAAATTCTAAGCAGATGTATAAATTAATTGAACATGCAATTGATATTTTAATCTAAAGAAATAAAAAATTTATTTGAAAATAACTTGTATGCTACATTACTGTGCGTATTTTACTCATTTATTTTCATAAGGGGGAAAAAAAAGGTTTCTTTTTTGAAACGGTGAATGAAATGAGGGGGGAGGGGGCTTAGCCTGGACGCCACTCCAGTTACCGAACTCAGGTGAACTGATTCCAACCATCGGCATTAAAAGATGGATGGAATACAGTCTCGGACCTGCCCCATGAATTCATCACGCAAACCTTTCACACACACACATACAGGCACCCTAGAAGGGTATTCATTCGACGTCGCTCCAATCCTCGAAATCAACCTGATCGAGGTCATCATCATTCCCATGGCTGGGGAAGAGTTCTTGCGAGAATTCAAAATCATTGCTCTGCGTCGGCATCTATTAAGAAAGAAGACATTCTGATAATTGTATCGAAAACATAATTACTTTTAAGTTTTCTGTAATGGAAGAATTATAATGGCAGATGAATATCCATCGCCTTCGCTCTGTGTCGGCTCAATCTACAAAGAAAAGCGATTATGAAATTTTCAAAAGTGATGAAAAAAAAAAATTATTCGAATTTTCTCTAATGTAGAAATTACTGCGTCAACGGATCCCAGATGATGTCGACTGAGATGGAATGATATGTCTTCCGATGAAGATTCTATTACTTCCTCCTCGGGGACATTGTAGAAATACCAAGTCCTCCAAATCAATAAACTCAGGCTCCCTAGAACGGTCGGCTGCGGTCTAACCGTCGGGAAGGCAACGGGTATGGGAGCGTCGCTAAGTTTTTTCGCTGATGGTACCCGAGACGAAGTTTTGGCTCCCCCCGCATATCTCTATATACATCACCGGTTTTAATCTCGGATAAGAACGAGTCCGTATTTGTGAATAAAACTTCAACATTGGATCCATACTTTCTTTTCATAAAATTATAATGGAAATCTGCCATGATGGATTTGGATAGGTCTAGAATAGTCACACCGGTATAGATTGGTCTATCCAAATGAATTTTGATTTTGTTCATCCTTACCACAGCTAGATCACCGGTGATTATACGAAAATCTTCGAACGCTGGGGATGATGTGAGCTTCCTCAAGCTCTTCTGGTTGTTGGCCAAACGGATGTCAACGTGCTTTCGCAGGTTTTCTAGGGACTTCCCATACACAGCGTTGTTGAGAAGTTTGTAAAAGTCCTTCTCAAACTCACACCGAGCTTGCTTTCGCTTCTCGGTGTTGAACGCTATGTATGGTCGAATCCACGGCTCCTGAGTAAACTCGATAGCACGTTGAACACCCGTCAGCTTCATCCCCAGCGAGGTGTATAATTTTAAACAACGGTAGTGGATGACGTATGAAGTTTTATTCATCAGATTCGGAGCGAGCTTTTTAGATGGTTTGCCACCGAGTCTCTGCACATATGGTGACAACATTTCTGGGGTTATCTCTGTTCTCAGCTGCTAGGGGGTGACTATCGTACAGATTCACCGGGTATTCCATCTAAAATCGCTCACCGGGAGAGACTCCGTCATACATTTACCATATAAATTATTTACATCGAAATACATAATATAAGAAGTTGTTCACTGGGATTATAACCGGATACGAGAGGATTATTTGCCCGCGCATATCGTTTGGAGATAACTGACACACCACCCCTCACAGCTTTCTCCAAAAAGAGGTGCTTGTCCGGGTCAGTGATCAGCTCAAGCTTGGCACCGGTCATCCTCAGGCATGCATACGTGTGCACAGGGTCTATCTTGAAGTTGCCTCCTGCAACGCCCGAACACATCCCCCTTTACATACAGATCGTGGTATTCACCGAGATTAGCAAGTGCGTACTCATAATCCTCATCGGAAATATGTTGATCCCCAAGAGAGGTGTAAAAGGCCTCTTTTGGGAGCAGCACTAGGTCATTAAATTTACTGAACGAGTTCAAATACTCATATGGATATATACCTTTTCTTCGAAGGTAATGACTTTTACCCCCGAAGCATTTGGACAAGTTTAGAAAATCACTGGGCTCCATAGTCTTCACAAGGGATTCTAATGACGCATTGAGGAACTGGTTTGAGTCCAAGAATCGCAAGCGCTTGAGAGAAAAGGAGATAAACTTCTCCATGTTCCTCCCGATCACTTCGATCCTTCGGTTTGGATATTCGCTCAAACCTTTCACCAGAAAGTGAGCATCATAGTTTTGCAGATTGTGAAAATCACCGGTATGAATCTCCTAAGCCGTCATCCGCATAGGCACCGGGTTATCTAACTGGCTCATGACAAACCACTCTTCATTGATGATGCACCGGAAAAATTCACTGATGCAATCCTCACCCCTATAAACTATGGGTTCTTTCACATACAACCCATCGGGTCCCACAAGTGTATATGCAAAACCGCAGGGGCGGTGATGCATGATGTTATCCCCCTCACTAGGATAAGTGACGCGCTGCGGACCATGCTCGCGACAATGCGATGTGTGTGCATTGTGTTTTTCACGGGTGGAGAAGAGAATTTCTGAAGGCAGTAATTACAGAAATAAGAAGCACCTTTATGCTTCGTGGTGTATGATAGCAAACCAGACATATTTTTGATTAAACAATAATGGGCCGTTGTCTCGTTGCTGATGAGTAGCAGATTAATGATGGTCTGCGATGACGCCTCGCTTATCCTAAGAGGGAAAACTTCATTTATACGCAGAGAGTTCGACACTTCGAATTTACCAATCTGGTTTAGGGTCACCGGGTATTTGAGAGCTGTGGTATCAAGCGCGTTCTCAAACTGCGTGTATTGGTTCACCCTTTCGGGATGTACTTGCACTGGGTGTAGGGCAGCCAACACCGACCAGAGGAAGCATTTCTCGATGGCTCCCCTGTTGGCTACCCCATTTAACAATGTGATGTAACTAGCTGCACCCAGTGGTTGATACCTACTTGTGTTCAGCTCAAGCAAGAACACCCGCTCGAGCACCCACCCACTCCCACAGCCCTCGAAATCCTCTGCCGCCTGCTTTACCTTATCGAAGGCTTCCTGCAGCTGTTCATCGATTTGCTCGATATCTAAAGTGGTGAGCATCTTGCTGCGGAGATAGCAGCTGCAGAACTCGTCTTCCCCGTCACTACCCCTCCTCGAAAACACAGCAGTCGCAACTAAATTCCACTTTAATGATCTATGAGTGATCATATCTTCCCCCAAGCGCTGTGCCAATTCCCCTTTCACGCTGTCGAGGAAGGTAGTCATGTCCATCTCTGTGTCTGGTGTGGGGGCAGTTCGTGAGTGGATAACATGCCTAAAGCACGCCTGACTTGCCTTCCTAGCTGTGCCCCAGACTGGGGCGCTTCTCCGCCTTGCTGGGGTGGCGCTCCATACGGCCACTGTGCTCCTCCTCCATGCGGTGGCCCATGAGGTGACTGTTGCGGTGGAACGATTTCTCGCAGATCCAACATCTATGTCTGCGCTCCCCATGCGTCAGCTTATGGCGATTCAAGTTGTGACGCAGAGAAAACTCCTTGCCACAGGTCTCGCATAGATGTCGATTCTGAAAAAATAAATAAAAAGGCAATGTAACACACAAGTCTAACACAAGCAATGGAGGAGAGGTACAGAAACCCACGTCTTCCAGCGAGTTTCGGTGGCGTTTCCGCCCTCAAGCGCGTGTTAAATAAACCTAAAAAAGAAATTAAAGATTGGTTGGCTGGCGAGAGAGCGTACACGTTACACAGATCGATTAAAAAAGTGTTTCCCCGCAACAGAACTATGGTGAAAGGGCTGAACAGTTAATTTCACATCGATTTGGTGGAGTGGACATGCGTAATCTAGCCATTCACAACGACGGTTTTTTTTTTTTTTTAATTCAACATTCTAGCGATGAGCTTGCAGATGAAGATTTTAAGCAAATGCTTTGGGTTAGTAAAAATATCCATAATATTGGATGGGTAGGTCTTTTCGACTATAAATTGATGAAAATTAATCTCGTAAGCGTAAATAATAAGTATAGTCAAATTTATGTTAGTTGCATGCAGAAAAAAAAAATTTCTAGAGCAGCGATTTAATTTGGAAACGGTACAAGTCTTGAACTTTCCTAAATCGCTAGCAACAAACAGCGATTCTTGCAGCTTTCACCCTCTGCAAAAGGGTCATTGTGCACGCTGAATGGTTAGAAAATAAATTTCTAATTTTTTTTTTTTAATAATGAGTTACAAATTTTTTTAATTGTTTATGCGTAACAGAAAAAAAATATTTCATTGGTTTGGGGAATAATTTTCATCTATTTTTTTCTTATCGTGAGATTTGCGGATTGAATGTGTTGTCACTCTTCTCGTTTAGAAAAAAAAAAAAAAGACAAGTCTTTGCTTTGAATACGCACAAAACGTTCTGGAACAACCCAATGCTGTGCTACGACCACTTGAAAGGGAAATCGTATACCGTCCGGCCGAGGAATGCATCTTCAAGTTCGGTGATAGGACTTATCCACTGCTCCGATTTATTCTACAAATTTTCTGGAATGAAGCTCCAAGCCCAACCGTGGACGCCTCTCCTACTGGATTTGAAAGCTGTGGTCGAGAGCATCACAGGTTACGACTACAACTTCGTTGTCATCAACCGATACTCTGATGGACAGAAGAGCATCTCCCCTCACTCTGATGATGAGGCGCAGCTCGTGAAAGATCATCCCATCGCTTGCCTCTCCCTGGGCGTTGAAAGAAACATCATCGTCGGTAGCACAAGTCCGTGGACCGAATCCTCGGGCACAACAGCCTCTTCACAATGCTACCTCCAGCTAACCAGCTGTGGCGTCACGCGATTCCAAAGGACTCGAAAGTCAAAGACGTTCGCGTTAGTCTCACGTTCCGGAAAATAGTCCAGACAAAGAGGAAAGCCGTGGCAGAATCACCACCAGCTAAGAGATCTCGAAGCAGTGGCTTCGATAAAAGCCAACTACCAACCAACATATTCCACATCGAAGAGAACTTTTATGTTAGTGTAGCGATCTTCAACGGGGAAGTGAAAGTTCACATACGCGAATACTACGAAGAAGAGGGACTCGTGAAGCCAGGTATTAGGCTTTGGTATAATGGTATTGATTTTACATTGGTTCGCTATAGAATTAGTTTTACCAGGCTTCCCGCCAACGGAATAGGTAAATAAGAGTTGTTTGTTAAGTCATTCTTCGGAGGTGATACCACACCGAAGTTATTATATGACAGATGAGGCATCTTCCCGATAATTAAAAGGGGGTATTCATGCGAGATTTGCGGGAAGGTTTTTTCGAAGAAATTTAATTTGAATCGGCATTCCACAACGCACACGCATGAAAGACCTTATGAATGCACGAAATGTGGGGTTCGTTTCACAAGGCGGGATAAAAGAGTCTCTCATGAAAGAAGATGCACAATCAATCAGCGCGGGGAAGGGTCGACTCATCCGACCATTGTCAATGACTCGCAAATGGCAGCGAGAGACTCAGCTGTCAATCAACACGGGGAAGGATCAACTCATCCTGGAGCGATCGATCAGTCTAAGCTCGACCGCGAGCTGTCAATCAACCAGTCTGCCGACATGCCTTGAATGCCTTTGCAATCACAGTCCCATCCGAGAGAAATGAGGGCGATTTGATGTTTTTTTTAAATGACGTTCGAGAACAACTTCAACGCATTTTACTGCATGAAACCCAAGTGAGAGAATGGGGGGGGGGGGGATTAAATGGTACATTGCCGTTAACGTTCTTTTCTCTAGGACCAATGAATCGGGGGAAACGTAATTTATCCAACCGTTTTTCCGCTCCAGATGTGAAACGGTACTTTCTGCACAAGATCTAGATGATAGCACCGATGCACAGTACGAAAAAATCTTGTCGTCGTCGTGTGAAGATTTCAAAAATCTGGGAAGTGGATGGGAATTTGAGGTGTTGAAGATGGATGTGAGCATTGCCACTAGCGGCCGCATCATATTTCCCCCTTCCCCCATCCATTGCGTGCAAGATAGGCGTGATTAACGTACAGAACACTGACGAGAAACGTTTTCTCTGGAGTGTGCTGGCTGCGCTTCACCCGCAAGCGAAAAACGCACATCGCGTTACAAAATACGTGCAATTCGAGCAGGAGCTACACATGCATGGGATATCCTGTTTTGAACAGCAGAACAATATATCCATTAACGTGTATGGCATCGATGATGGCCATGTCGTCCCAATGAGGGTGACGAAAAATACCCGGTGCTCCAAACATGTGGATTTGTTATTTTTAACTAATGGGACTGCATGCTATTATGCGTGGATAAAGAGTATGACTCGTCTGTTGTGCTCATTCACCAAACATAATGGCCCATACTGTTTACACAGATACAGTAGTGAGCGTTTACTGACCGAGCACAAGGTTCATTGTGAACCGCATGGTGATGCCAGCATAAAATGAGAAGTGGCTTTGGTTCACGCAACGTCAGTTTCAGCTGCGTGTACCTTTCGTGGTGTATGCCGACTTCGAGTCGGTGTTAATGAATTGACGGCTGCTCATCCGACCCGGCATGTTTTTCCAGCACCGACATGCAACATCACGTCCCCAGTGGTTTCAGTTACGTGGTCGTTGGACCAGATGGGTCTCTTCATAAATCCCCGGTGGTGTATAGGGGCAAAAACTGTGTTCCGGTGTTTATGGATATGCTCATGAAAGAAGACGAGGAGATACAGAAGTTGTTGGGCGCCATTGAAGATGTCACCCGGTGATGAACTGAAGTTTGAGCAGACGTCCGTCTGTGAAGCTTGCGGTAAACTTCTTGGTGTCGATAAGGAGCGTCACCACGACCACCTATCGGGAAAGTTCATTGCCGCAATTCACAATGCTTGTAATCTGCAGTTGAAGTGACATTCAAACCATGTACCGGTGATTATGCACAATCTGCGCGGCTATGATAGCCATTTGATTATGCAAGCCGCCGAATCATTCAAGGATAAAAATATTTCATTGATTCCAAACAATATGGAGAAATACATATCTGGTATATCTACCATACCTATACATACAGACTCTCTGGAGAAATTGACAGCGAACCTATCCCGGTGTGAGTTTAGACTCATGGACGATGTTTTCCCGGTGAGATATGTCGACCTACGTGTTCGAAAGGGGGTCTACCCATATGAATATATCAACACCTTCGCCCGGTTCGATGAAACGGTTTTGCCACCCCGCAAAGAATTTTCCAGTGTATTAAGCGATGAAGAGTTCAGCAAAGAGGAAACTTTTAACATAAAAGATTTAGGGGAGTACCACGACCTATATGTGAAGTGCGATACCATATTACTCGCCGACGTGTTCGTAAACTTCAGAGATCTGAGTTTACGATACTATAAAATTGATCCCGCCCACGTGTATACATCCCCAGGATTAGCATCGCTGAGGATGACCGGTGTGAATTTGGAACTCTTGACGGATTAAGATATGTACCTGATGTTTGAGGAAGGTATCAGAGGTGGCGTTTCAACCATCACGCACCGTGTTGCAGAGGCCAACAGCCGCTATTCCTTCAACTACGAGTGGGGAGCTGACCGTAAGTCGCTCCTCCACTTATTAAAGCTTTGTATAAGATCGAAGCTCGACTACGGCTCCATTGTATACGGGTCGGCACCTCGGAGCTATCTGAGTGTGCTCGACCCAGTCCACCATCTCGCCCTACGGATTTGTTCTGGAGCTTTCCGGACGTCTCCAATGGAGAGCCTGTATGTCGAATGCAACGAGCCATCACTGACATCAAGACGCCAACAACTTTCCTTGAAATATTTTATCAAGATGAAGTCTTTTCCAGATCATCCACTTCATCGTGTCACTTTTAAACCCTCATTTCATAGACTATTTGCTGCTCGCCCTTCATGTGTTCCACCTTACGGTCTTCGTATGAGGGCACTTGTGGAGGAACTAGAATTAGACATCAGTCGTGTGGCCCCAGTTGCCAAGCAACTGGGGCCAGCAGGGAGCAGTCTCTGCCAGATGTCTCTCTTTCATTATCATTATACCCTAGAGCCACCACAGCAGATGTCATATATCGACAGATATTCTTTAGGCACAACAGGTACTTCCCCATATACACCGACGGCTCCAAGAGCCCTGGGCATGTCGGTTGTGCCTACATCTGCTGTGAGGAGACATCTTTCAAACTTCCAGACACATTCACTATATATTCGGCAGAACTGTACGCAATCCTTCAGGCTCTACGTCATATACGACGCAAACGCCACCGACGATGCATCATCTATAGCGACTCTCTCAGCGCATTGCAAGCACTGTGTTCCTTCACTTTTCACACTCATCCATTCATTCATGCCATTTTTCATGAACTGCATTACCTCATTCATCATGGTACCACAGTAAAATTTTACTGGGTACCAGGTCATGTAGGAATACCGGGCAACGGAAAAGCAGACACCGCAGCTCGAACAACAACCAACATTGATAATAGCCTTTTGGTACCTGCCAGTGACCACTTCTCAATCCTCCGTGAAGTGATGCATCGCCGCTGGCAGGATCATTGGAACAATCAAATTAATAACAAATTACATGCCATCAAGCCCACACTTGGCCATTGGCGTTCGAGCTGCAGAACTAACAGAAAGGAGGAAGTTCTGCTTGCCCGGTTACGCATAGGACACAGTCGCCTAACACAATCATATTTGTTATTACGAGAGAGTCAGCCACAGTGCCCACATTGTCAAAGTCCATTAACCATTGCTCATGCTTTTACTTGTTCATATCATCGTCATCATTTTACGACGCTTTTGGTCAGAGTCATCTTTCACTTCATGACATTTTAAATGACCATAGCGATGCATCTCGCATTTTTAAATTCATTAAAGTCATTGGTTTTTATAACAAATTATAGAATTTTACAATTCATGTCACTGTTTTATGCTTTACATCATGCATAATTTTAGTATTTTGACATGACAAAAGGATGATTTTTCTTATTTTTATAATTTGTTTTGGCGCAGTTTGACCAAATTGGTCCTTGCGCCAGAAAATTTAAAATCCAATCCAACTACGATCCCGGTGAACCAACTCGTGAAATTGTTTACTGGGATGCGAACAATTTGTATGGATACGAGATGTGCCAGTATCTACAAGTGTCAAGATTCCGGTGGCTCTGCAAAGATGAAATTGAAGGAATCAACTTTCGAAATATCCCCGGTGATTCGCCGAAAGGTTATGTATTGGAGGTGGATGTGTTGTACCCCAGTGAATTACGTGACCATCATTCTGAGTATCCTCTCGCACCCGAAAATATCGAGATAACGCCAGAAATGTTTTCACCGCACATGTGGAGTGCATGAAGAAAAATGAACCCTGTGACTAAACTGGTGAAATCAAAGAAACTTGTCCCTAATCTCTACGATAAACAAAATTATATCATTCACTACAGAAACCTTCAACAAGATCTGGGCATGAAGCTAACCAACATCAAACGAGTGATTGAGTTCGATCAAAGTCCATAGCTCGAACCGTACATAATGTTCAACACCCGGTGCCGTCAAGCAGCGAGAAATGATTTCGAAAAATCTTTTTTTAAATTAATGAACAACTCTGGTTTTGGCAAAACCATGGAGAACTGCGGAAACAGGCTAAGAAACTCATCGCCTCACCAGCTTTCGAAGCCTTCAGAATATTCAATCCAGATCTTGTTGCCGTAAAGATGAAGAATTGGATTGGATTTTGGCGCAAGGACCAATTTGGTCAAACTGCGCCAAAACAAATATAAGAAAAATGTCCTTTTGCCATGTCATGTCAAAAATTAAAACTGTGCATGATGAAAAAAGCAACATGAAAACTCGAAAAATGATGGATTGTATTACTGCTGCAGCAAGTTTCAATTTTGACTATCCAGATTCGTTTGTAATATTTAGGGTCGAGGGAACCAAAGTCATAACTAACGAGGAAATATTGGAGGAAGTTCATAAACTTGTTACATCGAATCGTTCGCATTATGGATTTGGGTAAATGGTTGAAAATACGGAATGTGGAAACTCGTACATACTTTGCTTCATGTTGTCATAGAGCTTTTCACTGTCTCACAGACGCTATTGAAAACAGTGTCATTGTTTTTCTTCAAAATCATGAATAGTGATCATATTATACAAGAACTGTTTGTTGGATCGAAGCTTGGAATAAAAAGCCGTTCAATGTACACACATCTAGATATTGTATCTGACAATGTGCAACCCCGTCATTGTTTTTGTCCACTTCTGTGTTCTTAATTTATGCTACTTATGAATAAATATATTATTTTTAGATTGATTTTAAAAACACTACACAATGAACACAAAAGATCTTCTCAGACTCAAGTAGAATCTGAATCGTTTTTGGTCATGACAACACATTAATAACTTCCCATAAGAAATTAAACGCACTCATAAATTACTAGTAGAAAGAAATAACCACAGCATGAAAACAATAACAGCTACTTACTCGTATAATACGAAACATTAAGTGTACGCGCAATAGTAGCCTTGAAAAACCGTATAAATACTCATCGACCCACAATTTCATAGTCCACAATCGAATCTATCAGTTAGTTGTTCATCAAAGTTAGGATGGCTACCAACAACGGTAAGTCTCGTTCCGATATTTTTTTAGTTACTGCTCCAGATACCTACTTTACAAATAAATAAAGTTAGGATTTGTCTGATAATTTTTTTAGATAAAAAAAGACCCATTTCTGTTTCCTATGAAGATGAGGTTATCGTGATAAAAGAAGAAAAAAAAACATCCAACACTGATTAAGATCCGACCAAAAAAAGCTCGACATATGACTTAGACCTTAGTGATCAGCCTCCTCATCACAAAATAGAAAGCTACAAAATTCACATAGGTGAAGGCTTTCAGCTTGAAAATAGGGAATTCCGTAAAATTATGTACCTAAACTTATCCCGTATTATTGAGGGGGATGTTAAAAACCGCTTCAACTTACCCATAACTTTGCTCGATACGCTAAAAAAGGCTATTGAGTGCATGCAGCAATACCTAAAACAATAAAGATTGTATTTACAAAAATCATAGTTCCACAATGTATATAAGACATAGGTTTTCTTGTAGACTGAGCGCTGATGCAGAAAGCTATTGTAGACTTAGAATGCTAATTCTTTCTGTATCATCGTACATATGATGAAGAGGAGGTTATCATGATTCCGATAAAAGAAAAAAAAAGCCATCCTCTACTAATAAAAACCCGACCAAAAAAAAGCCTTTACATATGACTTAGACCTTAGTGATCAACCTCCTCATTAGAAAATAGAAACATATAGGAGACGGTTTTCAGCTTGAAAATAGGGAATTCCGTAAAATTATGTACCAAAACTTATCCCGTATCATTGAATGTATACGGAAAAAAATTATTTCTAGAGAGTGAACTAGTTGATCGAATCTTATAAAACAATGTTCATACAGAGAAAAAAAAAGTTTCGGGGGTTTCATTAAAACATATCGAAAGTATTTGCAGGAAAAAGATCCATATAATTTATTTACGAGATTAAAAAACGAAATACGTAAGTTATTTACCATTTTCAACTTTATCAAATTTATACTCTGTGTAGAACTTACTTTCACAAAAAAACAGGATGACGAAATATGTCGTCAAAAATTCTATAGTTGTTCAAAGGTAGAAAAAATATTAACTGCGAATAACTATGAAGACGCTCTTTCGAGAGCCTTCGAAAAGATCATTGATAATGTTGAAAGTTTCATAAGGAATGGATCCGGGTGGGTTATAGAATCCCTAAATTTTATTGACGTAACCATTGGGAGATATAAGCCTCTATCAGGTGCTTGCAGTGACGCCAAGTTACCAAGTGATTTAAAAAAAAAAAAAATGTCTCCTAAACATAAAAACTAATCAAAAAGATTGTTTTTTACTTGCGGTGTTAGCTGCTCTTTTTCCAGTAAAACATAACAAATGCTTTGGGTACTCGTACACCAAGTTTAAAAAATATTTGAATTTTAACCATCTCACTTTTCCAGTCAATTTAGATGATGATATAAGACAATTCGAAGAAAAGAACAGTATCGGTATAAATGTTTACATCTACGAACGGAAAAGCATTCACCCTTGTTATATTTCTAAGATGAAAAAAAACAAGAAACACATCAATTTGTTGTTACACAATAATCATTATTTTGTAATAACTAAAATTAATAGATTATTAGGTAGTGCAAAACAAGGAATCCACCACTTTTGTCCATTGGTTTTAAACGGAAAATAACTTTTGAAAAACACAGAAATTTATGTACTAATAACTACCCAGTATGTTTACCCAAAAAATTAACTTTAGAATTTAAAGCCATAGAAAAAAACCTTTAAACATCCAATTTCCATGTACGCGGATTTTGAAGCCCTGACGTGTAAAATATCGGAACAAAAAACTTGTAACACCGTTAGAACTGAGACCAAAACCAATAAGTTTTTCTATCGTTGTAGTTAAAAATGAAGAATTGTTTCTAACAGTATATTATTGCGGTGAAGATGCCATTAACGTGTTCTTAAATACAGTAAAATCGCTCAGTGAAAGTCTCATTCAGGATTTGAAAAATATTGTACCCTTAAAAGCGAACACGATTGATTTCAGTAAGAATGTTAAATGCCGCATATGTGATATTAATCTTACAATAGATGACCATATTGTCATAGATCACTGTCATGTTACAGGAAATTTTCGAGGATATGCTCATAACTCATGCAACTTAAATTATAAAAAAAAATACTTCATTCCACTTTATATTCATAATCTAGAGGGATATGATGGGCTGAAAAAATTAAAAATTGTGCCGCACAACAGCGAACGAATAATGTGCATAAAAATAGACAATGTAATTATGCTTGACTCCTTCAAATTTTTACAATCTTCTCTTGCAAATTTAGCAATCAATTTAATAAAATCGAACTACAATTTCCCGCTTTTTAATAAATTTTTCCAATCTAAAAACAGATACCTCTTAAACAGCAAATGTATTTTCCCGTATGAATATTTTGACGATATTAAAAAGCTCCAAGAAACATCCTTACAATACTTTAACAAATAGTAATATATCTGAAGGAGAATATGATTATGCTCAGTTTGTGTGGAAGACGTTCGATTGCAAAACATTCGCAGATAACAGATACATTATTACTAGCGGACGTATTTGAGAACTTTCGCATGCTCATTCTCAAAAAGTACATCCTCGATCCTGTTTATTTCTTTTCCACGTCTCATTTGACTTTTCAATCAGGATTAAAATTCACGAAAGCAAAAATACATCTTTCTGAAATAGATATGTACACATACATAGAAGAAGGTATGAGGAGGAAGAATTTGTTTTAATAATACACGCCACATCATTGCAAATAACCCTAATTTATAAGAAATTTATATTATTTCTCTTGATGTCAATAACTTATATGGCTTTTGTCAAACGCAATATTGACCCATTTCAAACTTTCGATGGTTAAATGAAAGTGAAATTCAAGAAATAGATATTTTAAAACTTAAAAAAGACGATAACATTGGTTACATATTTCAAGTAGATTTGTCATACCCTTACTATTTACATGATAAACATAGTACTTTCCCCTTGGCACCGGAGCATAGAATAATAACTGCTGATATGCTATCCCCATATCAAAAATCTCTTGTTCAATAATTGAAATTAAGATATCCTCTAGTAAAAACAAAAAGTTATTGAACACTTTACATGATAAAGAAAACTATATCTGTCACTACAGGTTACTGAAATATTACCTTAAGATGGGGCTAAAACTAAAAAAATTCATAAAGTCTTATCTTTTCATCAGACTCCATTTTTAAAACCATATGTTGATTTCAATAATCATCTAAGGAAGCAATCACTCAACGATTTTGATAAAGGATTCTTCAAGTTAATGAACAATGCTTTTTATGGGAAGACATGTCAAAGTGTTAGGAATAAAATGGACATAAAGTGTGCCCTCAACAGGAAAATACTTGTCGTTACCAAATATTGAGTATTGTTTTATTCAAAAGCACGAAAAAAAGTTATATTAGATAAACCTATTTTCAATATTAGAACTTGCTAAAGAAAAATTATATAAATTGTATTACAAACAATTTCAAAAGTTTTTCGGAGCAGAAAAATGTAAACTTTTATACACTGATACCGATAATATGGTGTTGAAAATATAAACACTTGTAACTTGTATAGATTCTAGTAATCACCCGTTGTATGATAGGGAAAACCAAAATAAACTAGGTCTATTTAAAGATGAAACAAAGGGTACCCCGATAAGAGAGTTTTACTCTTTAAAACCGAAAATGTGCGTACACTTTCGGCAATGAAATAAAAAAGACTGGGAAGGGTGTAAAAAAAATATTTTAAAAGATCTAACTTTAGACATGTACAAAGAATGTCTCTATCAAGAAAAAATGCTAAGAAATATAACTTCCAGAAAACACAAAGTCTACACTACCAAAAATGAAAAAATAACTTTGAATTCTTTCACAGATAAAAATTATTTACTTGATCCTGTGAATGTCTTATCATATGGACATCATGAGATTAATCACGATGATACAGAATGAATGCGTTAGCGCTTAATTTTGTTTATTGAAGCCAAAATATTGATTCATATGAACTCTAGAACTGATGTATGTGATTGCACAAAAATGCTGTAAAAATATTGCATGTCAACCATAAGTATAGCCTTTTTTTTAGAATATATAATTTATAGCAAATAAATAATTCTAAAATCTTACATGTACTCGACAAAAAATATTTTATTTCTTTAAGATTGCATATATTTTGCAGTTAAAAAATTTTGAAAAAAAAAAAAAAATTTCATGTAGGAAAAGACTTGAGTGTATATTGAAAAAAAATGTTGCTTTAACCTTTTTTGCTATAAAACTGTAATTTTCAATTTGTATAATCAATCAAAAACCCATACATATATTTGTTTGATTATACAATATATTATTTAATGTAATACGTGTGTAGTGTATCCTTTTGAAAAATTTTTCTTTGGCAAATATAAACAAAAATACACTACTACTAAATAGTCCACCATTTTCTTCAAAATTTGAAAAAAATTGTTGGCTGGTACGTAATTTAATATTTGAGGTTTTTTTATCCAATCTAGACTCACAATATACCTCCTCTTTTTTCGGTGTTCCTTGGTTGCTGTGGGGGGGGGGGGGAAAGGCTCGTTTTTTGGGGAGCTCGAACTATTCAACCGAGTGGCGCAGTGGTAAGATGCTCGTCTTCCACTTGCGCGGGACTTATGGTTCTCGAACCATTTCTGTTCAGCCGATTATGCCCGAGTGGCGATTAGCATCAGTTCAGCAGAGCATCACAACTTCAAACTCCTGGCATGCATTTGAACTCCAAAAAAACAAAAGCTAACCAGGATAATGATATTGTGATAAAAACACAAATCAACCAGGTAAGACTTGATTCACTTCTCAAAACGATGACGTGAAAGCAGCCGTTATCGAACTTTTTAATAGATCGCTTAAAGCACGAATGTGGAAATACTTTACTGCCAAGAACACATAGAAGTATCAAGATACAACCCGTTCAATTCGGTAAACATAACAAGGACGCTGTTTGGAGAACGTTGTAAGCGAAAACAATGAAAAAAACATTGATAAAATTTCAAGTGGGTGACCACGTCCGCATCGCTCGCTCGAAACATCTGTTTGAAAAAGGATATGAATCAAACTTCTCTCACGAAATCTTTGTGGGTGACGAGTGCGTGGCGAGAGAAATACCGGTCTATAGATTGAAGGATTTGATTAACGAGAAAATCAAGGGTACATTTTACGCAGAAGAAATAGTTAAAGTGAAACCTGAAGAGACTTATCCATCGAGAAAGTGCTCAGAAAGACGGAATTCTTGGTGAAGTGGCAAAATTATAGCGATAAATTTAATTCGTGGGTCGAGCTATAAATATCGGAACTCGAGCGAAAGCAGCTCATTATGTGAAAGATGTCTTCCTTCTACATCACCCTCCCCTATTTTTTCCAAGTTTCACCCTCTACAAAAGGGACATTGCGCGAGAAGTAAGGTTTTAGCATGCGCTGAATGGTTAGAGGAATAATTTTTTTTTTAAATCTGTAAATAAATATATAAATTTTTTCATAATAGTTAAACAATTAAAATCATGTTATGAAATATATTTTATAACATGATTTTAATTGTTTGTATCTAAGGGAAAAAAATTTTCCAAAATCCTTGACTAGAAACAACGAATAATTTTAAATAAATTAATTTGTGAGAGTTGCGGGATCTGGGTATTTCGTTATCCGGATCATTATCGTAATATGGTATGCAGGGCCAATAGAGTCGCATATATGATACGTACGGCGTACAGCCAGTGCGATATGCATACTCTGTCTTCCGATTCTTGAATACTGCTCGCAGGTGTGGTGTCCATACAAAATTACTCAACGACTTCCAGGTATTGGTGGAAGATCATACCAAGAGAGGCTCTAGATCCTTGGAGTGGAGGAGGGCTCGATCTGATCTAATTATGTGCTATAAACTGGTACACAATATGGTATATTTACCTTCCGATAATCCTTTTTTCGAAATCTTGGACAGACGACCTAACCTCCGTAGACACAGTCTTCAACTTAAAATTCCAGAGGCGACCGCTACTTCTATGGCTTCAGATGCCGTTCATCTAGACTGTGGAACAATCTGCCTCGCGACCTTGTTTCTGCCTTGGACGATTTTAACTTTTCTCCTTACATCAGCGATTCTCAACCTTGGGGGGGGGGGCGATAGTACTGAAAGGGGGGCGCTAGCATATCGAAAGAAATATGTATTATTTAAAAAAATGATTATTTTACTCTGAAAGGGAAGCAAAACAAAATGCATTATAAGATAATAAAAAATAAAATTCGCATTTACACTGATATAATGCACTTCAAATAGGACTTCATCAGTACTGCACAATGTATTTAATAATTAGAATACCAATATAAATTAAAAACAAGTTCAATTATTTTTAGTGACTCCCTTGTGCTTGTCTTGAAGAGCAAAGTTTTTCGAAGGAAGGTTTAATATTAGAAATGGACACTCTGAGTTGTTTTTCTATATTTAGTTGAGATCTATATTTTGTCTTCAAAGCAGCCACTGCAGAAAATCCGGTTTCGCAAAGGTAGGATGTTGGAAATGGTAATAGTATACGAAATGCTCTTTCTTTCAGTGCAGAAAACTCATCATCCACCCCTGCCCAAAATTCAAAGAGCGTTTTATTTCGCCACTTGCCGTGAAGTCTATGAAGATTTCTTCTTCAGCAGTTGAGAGACCATGGGGAGTATTTCGAAATGGATCCCTAACCCACTCGTAACTTGCTACCAAGTTGTCGTCAGCAAGAAAATACTTTTTGAAATTCTTTGCCAGCATGGATAAACGATTTTCAATGGTTAGAAAAACCACTTTCACATGTTGTTCTTCAGCTTTGTAAGTTTTAACACATTCATCCACATTTGCAAACATTTTTAAGTTTTTTTGCTTTAAATTTTTGCTCCACAATTCTAATTTTCTACAAAAAGCATTAACTTTATCACTTGTATCCAACATATGTGTATTTGCTCCTTGGAGTTGAAGATTCAATTTATTTAATTTATCAAATATGTCTACCAAGTAGCTCAATTTCATCACAAATAAACGATCTCGAAACATCTCGGCTTCCGGTCGGTTTTCCTCTTATAGAAAAATTGCGATTTCATCTCTTAATTCATAAACACGTTGCAAAAATTTCCCACGTGATAACCATCGCGACTCGCAATAAAATAGTAACGCTGAATGTACTGCACCCATATCTTTACAAAGTGCAGAAAAAATTCTTCATTTTAGGGGTATCATTTTTATATAATTTACTACAGTCACAACCGTTGTCAGCACGTTATTAAGACCAGGGCTCATTTCTTTGGATCATGCAATGTGTCCAGACACACTGTGGGGATTTTTGTTTCACAAGTGCTTGTATACTTTGAAATTTTCCAGACATCGAACGAGCACCATCGGTGCATATTCCAACGCAATTTTTCCACTCTATGTTTGCGTCGTTTATAAAATCATTTAAGATAGCAAATAATGAGAGTGCTGTTGCTTTGAGTTCTATTTGTTTGCAGAAAAGTAGTTCTTCTACTGCTGACGTACCATCACAAAATCGAACATAAGCAATGAGATGAGCATCTTTATTGCTATCATCAAGCTGAATTGAAAACAATTTGTCACGTAACTTCCCGAAAAGCTGATGCTGTACATCTTCAGCTATATCACCAATTCGACGGGCAACAGTATCATTTGATAAAGGTATGGACTGTAATTGTTTGGCAAAATTATCCCAAAACATAGTTTCTACAATCTCGATTGCAGCTGGCAAAATAAGCTCTTCACCTATGGTGTGAGGCTTTTTACATCTGGCTATTTTATATTAAACTTTGTAAGAGGCAAGTAAAGCTTTTTCCATTCACAAAGTTCTTATAAAAAATGATTTTTGCTTTTCATGCGATTTTAATTTCAATTCAAAGAATTCTCGGGGTTTGTTAACCATGAAGCGTTTCCAAATGCCGTTTAAGTTTATTAGGTTTCATGCTGTCTGCTGCCAAAATTTTTGAGCAAATGACACATAAAGGTCTTTGAGAGAAATGGATTACCTTTTGGGTTTGATAATACGATTAAATACTCGACGTTTGGGTTTACCCAAACATCGAGTATTTAATCGTATAAAGGTCTTTTTTCATTTACTTCAGTGCTGGTAAAACCGAAATTTAACTATTCTTGAGAATATTTTCTTGATTTCATTTTTGGAACCACGCTACTCTGTGCACTTGTCGATGCTTCGTCTACTGCTCGCTTGCGCCCACTTAAAAATTTATCCATGTTTCTGTACAAATCTACTGCGGTAATATGTATTTAATACCGTTGTACACCTCCTCTAGAATAAAATCACTTGAAATCCATTGTTTTTTTTTCTTTTAATTTTAAATAATTTAATATTAACTTGAATACGACAGTGCAAAAAAAAAAAAACGATTTCCTATCAAATATACACACAAACTTTTTCTTCTTTTCCCGTGATCTCGTCTCCACAAGCATCTCCCTTCTCTTCTTTACTCCTTTTTTTTTCTTTCCGCAGTCCCCCCCCCCCCAGCCGAAACTAAAACTAATGTCGTTAACTCCCACGAATAAAGGGGGTCCTTTACTGCAGTTTTTTTTTGTCTCGATCAGCTAACACGCAGATTATAACATACACATTCACGATAGATGCGATAGGGAACGGGGGGGGGGGGATACAGAGCTCCCTGTTGGGAGGGATTATTTTTCTAATTGTTGTGAATGGGTTGACATACATCCCATATTGTTCAGTATTTTCGTGACTTTCTCAGAGGAAAGATTGTTTTATTTTCGTTTAAAATAAGTTGATAAAAGTAATTTTCAGCAAATTATTTGAATGTAATATTCCATATGAAAGTTCCAAAAATTTCATGGGAGGGGGGTGCGATGAAAATTATGATTGAAAATTGGGTAGCAAATACTGAAAGATTGAGAAACGCTGCCTTACATGAAGTGTTTTTCCATTTTATTTATGTTTTCTTTTTTTTACGCTTCCTGTTTAATCTTACCAGTGTAAGTGCATCTGCCCACTGGGTTGTGTGATAAATCAATTCTAATTAGTGGAAAGGTGATCCTGGTCTGAGTTATAAGTTCTCCGGTCTAGAGCATCAAGCAGATCATCGAGAAATTAACATCTTCATCTTACAATTACTGTCTTATCAATAAATATGTGGATGGCACCCGATCCATCAGCGCTCACTTTGACGACGAAAAACAGCTGGCGAAAGACCACCCCATCGCTTGCCTCTCCCTCGGTGCTGAAAGAAGTCTGGTCTTCACCCGTAATGGTTACGAACCCGTGACATAAGTTGCAGGACAATTCGGTCATCGCGATGAAATCGCCCATCAATAAAGTGTGGAAACTTGCTATTCCCAAAGATCCAAACGCGAAAAAACCACGCATCAGTCTGACGTTTCGTAGAATGGTGCAGAAGCGAAAGTCTGAAGATGACAGTGAATCTTCTTTTTCTTGAAAAAAAACTCAACTTTTTCTGCAAGATCCACAAACGCTATGAATGCAACACCACGACAAATAAGCCAGCTGACAAACATAAAAGACGAAATACAGATACCAAACCAAAACGCCATACCCAGCATGACCCACTGGCTGAAGTATTTTTTTTTTATCATCTAAAAAATTTTTATACTTTCAATCAATTTAATAATCACGTGCTCTTTCTTTTATTTTTATAGCGTAAACAAAGGTATGACCTAGATTCAACAAACTCAGAGATAAGCTAATAGGCAAGCAAAGACGGATCAAAGAACACCTAGACCAGCAAAGAACCCCAGGTCAGATTGGATTGGATTTTGATTTTTTTGGCGCAAGGACCATCTAGGTCAAGCTGCGCCAGAACAAACGTCCATATAAAATCAATACAAGAATTGTTTTTTTCATGTCAAAAGGTAAAAGTATGCATAAAACGTGAAGCAATGACATGAATTGTAAAAACTATAATTTGTCATAAAAACCAATGGCTTTGATGAATTTAAAAATGCGAGATGCATCGCAATTGTCAGACACAATGTAGCGACTAGAAAGATGATTCTGACCAAAAGCAGTCGTAAAATGATGACGGTGATGTGAACAAGTAAAAGCATGGGCAATGGTAAATGAACTTTGACAATGAGGGCACTGCGGTTGACTCTCTCGTAGTAAAAGATATGATAGTGTGATGCGACTGTGTCCTATGCGTAACTGGGCAAGCAGAACTTCCTCGTTTCGGTTAGTCCTGCAGCTCGAACGCCAATTGTGGGCTTAATGGAATGTAGTTTATTATTTACCTGGTTATTCCAATGATCCTGCCAGCGGCGATGCATCACTTCTCGGAGGATTGGGAAATGGTCACTGGCAGGTACCAAAAGGTTGAAAAAAGATAAGAATCCTACATCATGAAGCTCAATTGGAGATCACAAGGAAGCGAGACGGGGCACAGAATGAAAAGAAACAATAAAGTTTTGGATCTTTGGAGGAAGACCCCTTCATAAAATCCACATGTAGGTTTTGAGTTTCGTGAGTACCAATTCCCAGGAAGTCTTCTTTTAAATATTGCTTCAGGTGACAGTCATAAGAAACTTTTTGATGCTATCAGGGTTCCGAGATTTTTGGGGTTCCGTCACTTTTGAGTCTGCGGAACCATAAAAAAAAGTCTTGCGGAAACCTAGGGTTCCGCGGAACACCAGTTGGAAAACCCTGCTCTATGTAGCCAGCGCAGGTGTTGTTGGTTAGATGGCTCTGGTTGGCCAGCCCGGATTTGGTTGAGTGACCTGGGCTGGCCCACTTCTTCACCGTCGCCCTTTTGTCTTCTGGCATTCCCTGTATTTCGATGATCACAATTCCATGTCATCCAATATCTTTTACTCATTGGTTTTCAAATCCTTTGCGACGAAGAGAAATGGTCGCCAAATAAGTTACTTAGTATCCAAATGTGGTAGGATTTTTAAAGTAACCCCACTTATAAAGAAAACAAAGATTCCGTTCGCTAGCACACCTCGGCGAATTTCTTGGTGTTATTTTGCAGCAATCGGTTAATTTCAAATTGTAACAGTAAAAATGAGTAACCACCAACGTTTAGATGATGATGGAATGAGGTGGCGAATTGTGGGGAGGCTAGAAGCAGGCCAATCTCAAGTCCAGATTTGTAGAGAGTTCAATGTAATGCCCAGCGTCGTGTGTAACTTATAGAAACAGTTCCAGGATACCGGATCCATCGAGAGAATGCATGGGCAAGGTCGTCCAAGAGCCACGACGGCCAAAGAAGATCGCCATTTGTCGATTATAGCGAGGCGTAACAGGAGTGCTACAGCTTCTCAGCTCTCTCGTGACTTGTATGCAGCCACAGGAACCCGTGTATCAAGGGTGACTGTTTCCAAAAGACTTCATTAGAGAGGGTTGTTTGCAAGAAGACCTGCTGTTTGCGTACTTTTACGGACAGGAGAATCCGTTTATCATGGTGCAGAGAGCATAGAGATTGGAGTATGGATCAATGGGCGACCGTTCTCTTCACTGATGAGTCCCGGTTCAGCCTAAGCACCGATTCTCACCGTACGTTCATATTTAGAGAAACAGGGACCCGCTACCTACCCTCCAATGTCCGCGAAATCGACCATTATGGCGGAGGAGGTTTAATGGTCTGGGCAGGCATCATGTTGGATGGCCGCACACCTCTCCATGTCTTTGAAAGAGGCACTGTGACTGGTGTGAGGTATAGGGATGAGGTCATGGATCCCTATTTTTGCCTTTTCAGGGGTGCAGTTGGCCCTGAGTTCATTTTAATGGACGATAACGCGAGGCCACATAGAGCTCTTGTGCTCGACGATTTTCTAGAGAGTGAGGATATTCGCCGGATGGATTGGGCAGCCAGATCTCCAGACCTTAACCCTGTAGAGCATGTCTGGGACGCTCTGGGGATGGCTCCGGGAACCATCCAGGGAATGAAAACAGCGTTGCTGAACGAGTGGGACAAATTGCCACAGGAAATGATAAACTGCCTTATTTCAAGTATGAAATCACGCTGCGAGACCTGTATATCTGTCTCTTAATTTCTTACACCAGTCTATTGGAATGGATAAAAACCACTCAAACTGAATACATTGAAACAGATTTTTATAGTAGTAGTTCGGATGAGGAACCACCCGTTGAACACATGGTAATATATTTAGTGTCAGACTCTACTGAATTTTTATCGAATCATGGTGATAAAATTTTTAAGAATGTGTGTGATATCAAGTATCAACAGTGATGATATCTGGGACCCAACAGCTGAGGAAGTAATTCCTTTTAATATCATATAAAAAATTAATTTTATGCTTATAATCAATTTAATAATTACGTGCTCTTTCTTTTTTTAACAAAGATATGGCTCAGAGACGAACCTACGGGCCAGCAACACCAGACATGACCTGCTCTGCCCCTTTCGAGATAAGCAGATTACCTAACGGTTGGGTCATGCTGAGAGAACACTTCTAGCCACCAGAGCCACGTCGAGAACCGCAAGTACCAATCTTCCCATCCCAGGACAGCAGCAACCGCGCCCTCGGGAACCACCAAGAACACGGACGCATCCGGATCACGCAGCCAAATCTCAGAAAAAGACCCGCCGCAAAAAAACCCGAGTGGACCACCCTCGCAAATGCCGCCATACATAACGGAGAGAACAGGCCCAACCGCCCACTCTCATAAATCCAGCGGAACGTGGTTAGTTCGCATGATCCCAATTAGTTTTATTTTTTTCCCCTAGGGGGAGGGGTCACCTTTGTTTATACGACGTCTATGGATAGATACCGGAGGATCTCATAGCGCGAATTGTCATTGAATGGAACACATGAAGGGCGAGCAGCAAAAAGTCTATGAAATGGCGGATTGAAAACGACACGATGAAGTGGATGATCTGTAAAAGACTTCATCTTGATAAAATATTTCAAGTCGCTGGCGTCTTGATGTCAGTGATGGCTCGTTGCATTCAACATACAGACTCTCCATAGGAGACGTCCGGAAAGCTCCAGAGCAAATCCGGAGGGCTAAATGGTGGACTGGATCGAGCACACTTAGATAGCTCCGAGGTGATGACCCGTATACAATGGAACCATAGTCGAGCTTCGATCTTACAAGAGCCTTATATATGTGGAGGAGCGACTTACGGTCTGCTCTCCATGATGTAGACGAGGTGACATTCAAGAGGTTCATCGTCTTCATGCAACGAGCTCTTAATTGCGCAATACGTGGTTTAAAAGTGAGTTTATTGTCAAATGTGATGCCGAGGAATTTAGTGTTTTCTACAACTGGTATTTGACCATTGTCTAGAAACAATTGTGGGTCATCATGAAGGTCTCGACGTCGACAAAAGTGCACAGTGATAGTCTTGACGGCGGAGAAGCAGCAGCCGTTATCATGAGCCCACTTGCTAATCTTGTTGAGAGCGGTTTGTAATTGTCTTTCGGCTGACCTCATATTCACTGATTGATACGATATTAACAGATCATCCACGTAAAATGCACCAGTAATAGACAACGGGAGTTGCCTTAACACCCCGTTGAGTCTTAAAATACTACCTTGAGGTACATCTTGTTCTTGAATTTAGGGAGTAGATCACGTGCTTCCTGGAAGATGCGGCGAGCAAGAAAGTTCTTAATAAAAATGGGCAAGTTGCCCCGCAAGCCGCAGTTATAGAGGTCAGAAAAAATTCCGTGTCTCCAGGTACGGTCGTAGGCAAGAAGCCTACGACCGTACCTGGAGACACGGAATTTTTTCCGTGTTTTTTTCCGGAATTTTTTCACACACTTCTATGTCAAAAAACATGGCTATCATGTGCTCCCTCTTTACTAACGCTTGTCTAATTTATGTCTCAAGGCGTAACAAATTGCACGTTGTAGACCTGAACCATCTGAAGCCGCTTTGATGTTTCGATAAAATATTGTTAACCTCAATGTAGTGCATAAGGCGATAGTTGACCATACGTTCCATAAGCTTACACAAACAGCTAGTCAGAGCAATAGGTCTGTAACTGTTTGGTTGTTGAGGATTTTTGCCAGGCTTCGGGAATTCAAGAACTATGGCTGCTCGCCAGGTGTCAGGAAATGAATGACTGACCCAGATCCGATTAAATAATGAGAGTAAATGTGAGAGTGATTCAGATGGGAGATGCCGAATCATGGAGTAATGAATGGCATCGGGCCCTACCGCTGAGTCAGGACTTCGCTGCAAGGCCGTCGTCAGTTCATGAAGGGTGAACAATGAATTGTACCCCTCCAGTGTAAAAGGCCGGAAGGTGTACGGTGTACGTTCGGCCGATGATTTAATGGGATGAAACGATGGGGGATAGTTTGTTTATTCTGGTGAATTTTACAGCGAGTTGTACCGGATTCTATAGGATTGTCCCACTCTCCGTGTCACCAATTGATTTGTCATCAGTGACACATTTTTTATGGATGAAGATATTTCAGCGCTCTCCGTATTGCTTTTCGTAATTATGCGTTTTGAACCGCTTCTTTCCAGCTGCATTTACAGAAACGGTTTCAGTTTTAGTACCTGTAGAGATCCGTAATGTGTTACTGTTGCTTTTCCCGCTTCTTCGGAGGTAGCGGACACCGTCCGTAATTCAGCAGAGCAACAGCAGCCACAGCCATTAAGTGGTTGGCTAAATGAAGTTCGAGTTGATGTGTCAGCTATGGACACCTTGGCAACATTGTTAGTCCCATCAGCTAATGATGGAGTTGTTGCCATATCCGCGCGCATGATCCTCCAACCATTGGAGCTTGGTTAGACGTCATACGACGGCGTGCCCCGATACACGAAATGCTATGGAGGACCCGATCCTCTGAATCTTCCCCCTTCTCACTCCATTTCGGACATCCTCTGTCACATGCGGGGCGGCGCTCGTCACCGCAATCGACGCACCTGAATGGTGAATTAGTGTACCCATCCGAAATGTTGCCCACCTCACCGCACCCCGTTCGAGAATGACCGAATTTTTGGCAGCTTGAAAATGTCAGGATTATATTATGTAATAGAGCTGGATTGCCATCTTTGCGGCTCATGATATGTTTGGCAGATGTTACGCCTTGAGACGCCAGCTCTTGGATCAGTTCATCCAGGTTAATTTATGATTTCAAATGGCACCACGTGAATAATGCAACGTGGGATGGATTTTGACTGTTATGGGAATGTTTCCAAGCTTTTGAATGAGTTCAGCTTGTGTGGGCATGTTAGTTTGAATGAGAAGGTCTCCTGAACGAAGAGCCTTCTCCACCACCTAGTTAGTTGAGAATCGCCCAATGACACTTGAATTCGTGTGAAATTAATTCAAAGTGGTCAACTGCAAATGGATACTAAACAGAAACTTGTCTTGGCTTTGGAAATAAAAATGTGTGTGTATTGAGGTGGACACTGTAAACCACAAGCAAAGAACATTTTTAGTTTTGATTTGGGTCTGAAACTGAACTGCTCCCCCTACTCTCAAGGACAAAATTTCTCATACTTTAGTACACTCACTGAATTCCCATTGCGTTGGATTTTGAACTTATTGGCACAAGGACCAATTTGGTCAAACTGTACCAAAAAAAGACAAAAATAAGAATTGTCCTTGTCATGTCAAAAAAACAAAACCACGAATGATAAAAAAAGAATGAAACGCTAAACAATGATGTAGATTGTAAACTATATTTTATTGTATAAACCAATAGCCCTGATGAATTCAAAAACGTGAGATGCATCGCAATGGTCATTTAAAATGTTGTGAAGTGAAAGATGACTATGACCAAAAGCGGTCGTAAAATGATGGCGATGATGCGAATACTGAATTCCCATCCATAGAAACTTTCAGCTTATGGGCTTCATCTTGATATTAGTGTCTTAGCTAATAATTTGTGCTAAAATGTTTATTTCAATAAATATGTGTAGTGTGTATGTCAGTTGCTGCTTCATAGAATTGAGCAAATTGCCCATAAATCAACAATAAAAAGTTATACTGATACATTTAATTTCATTCATTGTAGAAAAATTTATGGAATCTAGAGAAATAATTTCCATTTTTGTGTACTGTGAAATCTTAGAGAATCTACTGTACTATAGTTTTCAAAGAAGTGATTTTTTTTGTGTGCAAATACCAAACAGGTGTAGCCTGTATTAATTTTATTTGCAATCAACCATTTAAATGAATATGATGGTGAATCGTAAGGTTAAATTCCTGAAAAAACTGTATTTGCAAAATTATCATGGTGTAAAATAATGGAGTACACTCGATTTGTTGAGCTAATTACCTTGGCATATGCTTGAACAAATAAAACTTTGTGATAGATCAGTGTATAATCTTGATTAAAATAATTCATTGTATCGAACATCTAGTCATGAGAGCAACTATTATCAATATGTCAACTGTCATTACACCTGTAACCAAACACGCTCAACACAAGAATATCTGTACATCTCACTCAAGAGATCAATCACCATTACAAAACATGCTCAAACAATGTGATATCCAATCAACAGTTTGAAACTGTTACCAAGTATTTGATCTTTGACTCACATCATATCCAAACATTACTGACCAAGAGTAAGGCTGCTATGTCTCTTCTGGATAGCATATAGCAGCGGTTCAACCGGGAAAATCAACCATTTGTCCAGGGCTGTCATTTCAACTTTTTACAGAGGGGTGGGGGGGGCAAAGAACATGTATTCAATGTATTTATAATTTTATATATATATTTGTGTATATATAGCATTTTTAATGTATTTTCAATTGCTCCCCCCGACCCCCCCCCCCCCCAAATGACAGGCCTGCATTTGTCTTGGATTGTAACTAGAGGGTGGATTTGATCTGATAAATTATTCCTTAAATTCTGATTGAGAACATTCTGTCTTAGCTGCTCCTGTTTTAGGCCACCATCTTTACAACCAAAGCCAGCCTAGCTCAGAGGTATACGATCTGGCAGCATTTCCATTGGATTGGATTGGATTTTGGGTTTATTGGCGCAAGGACCAATTTGGTCAAACTGCGCCAAAACAAATATAAAAATTAAAAAAATGTCCTTTTGTCATGTCAAAACAAAAACTGTGCATGATAAAAAAGCAACGTGAAACATAAAACAATGACATGAATTGTAAAAACTATAATTTGTCATAAAAACCAATGGCTTTGATGAATTTAAAAATGCGAGATGCATCGCAATGGTCAGATAAAATGTCACGAAGTGAAAGATGATTGTGACCAAAAGCGGTCGTAAAATGATGACGATGATGTGAACAAGTAAAAGCATGAGCAATGGTCAATGGACTTTGACAATGAGGGCACTCTGGTTGACTCTCTCGTAATAACAAATATGATTGTGTGAGGCGACTGTGTCCTATGCGTAACCGGGCAAGCAGAACTTCCTCCTTTCGGTTAGTTCTGCAGCTCGAACGCCAGTGGCCAAGTGTGGGCTTGATGGCATGAAGTTTATTATTACTTTGATTGTTCCAATGATCCTGCCAGCGGCGATGCATCACTTCCCGGAGGATTGAGAAGTGGTCACTGGCAGGTACCAAAAGGCTATTATCAATGTTAGTTGTTGCTCGAGCTGCGTTGTCTGCTTTTTCGTTGCCCGGTATTCCTACATGACTTGGTACCCAGTAAAATTTTACTGTGGTACCGTGATGAATGAGGTGATGCAGTTCATGAAAAATGGCATGAATGAATGGATGAGTGTGAAAAGTGAAGGAACACAGTGCTTGCAATGCGCTGAGAGAGTCGCTATAAATGATGCATCGTCGGTGGCGTTTGCGTCGTATATGACGTAGAGCCTGAAGGATTGCGTACAGTTCTGCCGAATATATAGAGAATGTGTCGTGAAGTTTGAAAGATGTCTCCTCACAGCAGATGTAGGCACAACCGACATGGCCAGGGCTCTTGGAGCCATCGGTATATATAGGGAAGTACCTATTGTACCTACCCCTGTGCCTGAAGAATATCTGTCGATATATAACATCTGCTGTGGTGGCTCTGGGGTATAACGATAATGAAAGAGAGACATCTGGCAGAGACTGCTCCCATGGTGCCAGTTGCCAAGCAACTGGGGCCACACGACTGATGTCTATTTGTATTTCTTCTACAAGTGCCCTCATACGAAGACCGTAAGATGGAACACATGAAGGTCGAGCAGCAAAAAGTCTATGAAATGACGGATTAAAAATGACACGATGAAGTGGATGACCTGGTAAAGACTTCATTTTGATATAATATTTCAAACAAAGTTGTTGGCGTCTTGATGTCAGTGATGGCTCGTTGCATTCGACATACAGGCTTTCCATGGGAGAAGTTCGGAAAGCTCCAGAGCAAATGCGGAGAGCGAGATGATGAATTGGGTCGAGCACACTCAGATAGCTCCGAGGGGCTGACCCGTATACAATGGAACCGTAGTCGAGCTTTGATCGTATTAGAGCTTTATATAAGTGGAGGAGCGACTTACGGTCTGCTCCCCATGATGTAGAAGAGATGACCTTCAAGAGGTTCATCGTCTTCATGCAACGCGCTCTCAACTGTGAAATATGAGGTTTAAATGTAAGTTTCTTGTCAAATGTAATGCCGAGGAATTTTGTATTCTCTACAATAGGTATTTGACTATTATTTAAAAATAATTGTGGGTCATCATGAAGCTCACGACGCCGGCAAAAATGCACAGCGACGGTTTTGTCAGCGGAGAAAGAGAAGCCGTTATTATGAGCCCACTTGCTGATCTTGTTGAGTGCGGTTTGTAATTGTCTCTCGGCTGACCTCATATTCACTGATTGATATGATATCAACAGATCATCCACGTATAGTGCGCCAGTGACTGACAACGGGAGTTGGTTCAACACCCCGTTGAGTCTTAAAATAAAAAGTGTTACACTTAAAATGCTACCTTGAGGTACACCTTGTTCTTGGATTTGGGGAGCTGATAATGTACTTCCGATCCGTACCTGGAAGATGCGTCGAGCGAGAAAGTTCTTAATGAAAATAGGCAAGTTGCCCCGCAAGCCGCAATTATAGAGGTCGGAAAGAATTCCGTGCCTCCAAGTACGGTCGTAGGCCTTTTCTATGTCGAAAAATATGGCTAGCATATGCTCCCTCTTCACAAATGTTTGTCTTATTGATGTCTCAAGGTGTAACATATTGCATGTTGTGGACCTGAACCGTCTAAAGCCGCTTTGATGTTTACATAAAATATTGTTAACCTCAAGGTAGTGCATAAGGCGATAGTTGACCATGCGTTCCATGAGCTTACATAAACAACTGGTCAAAGCAATAGGTCTGTAACTGTTCGGTTGTTGAGGATTTTTGCCAGGCTTCGGGAATGCAAGAACTATGGCTGCTCGCCAGGTGTCAGGAAATGAATGACTGAGCCAGATCCGATTAAATAAAAAGAGTAAATGTGACAGTGATTCTGGTGAGAGATGCCGAATCATGGAATAATGAATAGCATCGGGCCCTACAGCTGAGTCAGGACTTCGCTGCAAGGCCGTCGTCAGTTCATGAAGGGTGAACAATGAATTGTACCCCTCCGGTGTAAAAGGCTGGAAGGTGTACGATGTACGTTCGGCTGATGATTTAATGGGATGAAACGATGGGGGATAGTTCGCATCACTGGAGACAGTGGCGAAATGGGCGGCGATGGTATCCGCAATATCCCTCACATCGCTGATGATAGTGCCATTGGTGTTTAAAATAGTGATCGGATGAGACTGATAATGACCATTGATTTTTCGGATCCGGTCCCAAATGACTTTAGATGAAGTAGATGAATTGATTCCCGTGGTAAACTTGTGCTAGGACTCGCGTTGAGCCTGGCGCCTGGTTCTTCTCGCTATCGCCTTTGCTTTTAAAAATGCCAACTTGTTGTCATGGGTAGGATACCGCCGGAACCTACTCCATGCTTTCTTTTGTGCTTTAATCGTAAGATTACATTCGTGGTTCCACCAAGGTTTAGGAAATTTAGGAAGTTTCGAGGAGACTTTCGGTATTGTTTCATTGGCTGCTGAGATCATACAACTGGTCACAAGGTCGACACAATGGTCGACGTCGGGTTGCGAAACCATATCCTCCGTGATTTCTGCCTTGACCGTGAAGTCTGCCCATCGGGCGGCCACAAGCTTCCACCGAGGAGGACCCTCAGGTATGCTATGGCTTCGATCAAGGCACTTAACCACTAGAGGGAAATGATTGCTCCCGTGGAGGTCTGGATCAACCGACCAGGACCAGTTCGGCAAGAGTGAAGGTGAGCATAATGATAAATCTATTGCAGTGAAACTATTGTTTGGGGCATGGAAATGAGTGAAACTGCCATCATTCATGATGGTAAGGTCCATGTCATCTAACAATCGTTCAACCATTTCCCCACGAGGGGTGTTGCTGTTAGAACCCCAAATCATGTTATGTGCATTGAAGTCTCCAAGAAGAAAAAATGGTGGTGGTAATTGATCAATCAGTTGTTCTAGATCTCTCTGTAAGAATGTGTCATTTGGTGGCAAATAAATGGAACAGATGGTAACTCTTAGGCCTGTAGAGATTTCCACCGCAATGGCTTGCAGGTTCGTGCGCAGCGTTAGAACGCGCGACGACACATGATGTGGAACCAGCAGAGCAACACCGCGGCAGGCTCTACTCCCGTCATCGTAGTCAATACGAAACAGGGAATGTCGCCTAATGTTCCATGTCTCCGAGGGCTTCGTGAAAGTTTCCTGGAGTGCCACGCAAACAGGATGATAGCGATTGATTAAATCCTTTAGATCTTCGTAATTGGATCTAAGACCACGAATGTTCCATTGAATAATGTTGGCCATAAATTTTAAATGGATGTAGACGGTTCAAGGTCCTTGAACTTATTTCGGTCTAATTTCCGGCGAGTACCACCGGATTCTGGCGGATTATCGAGATCCATGTCACCAATTGATTTGTCATCAAGCAGTGACATGTTTTTTACTGTAGGGTTCTTCTTTGCTCTCTGAATGGCTTTTCTTGAATATCCGGTCTTGAATAGTTTTATTTTAGATTTATTTCCACCATTGATTTTTGGCTTAGTAGCTGTAGTTACTTTGAATGTGTTCGCTGTTGCTTTTCCTGCTTCTTCGGAGGTGGTGGACTCCTTCCGTATTCCAGCAGAGCAACAGCAGCCATAACTATTACATGGTTGGTTAGATGATGTTTGAGTGGATGTATCAGCTATGGGTTCGGTCTGAGTTGTCACAGATGCTTTGGTGACATTGTTAGTCTTATTAGCTGTTGGTGGATTTGTTACCATATTAGAGTATGATGTACTAGCTATTGGAGTTTGGTTAGGGGTTACACTGCGGCGTGCTTCAATATATGAGATGTTATTAAGGACCTTGATCTTCTGGATCTCTTTTTCTTCATTCCATTTCGGACATTTCCTGTCAAATGCGGGGTGGTCGCCACCGCAATTGACGCACTTGAATGGTGAATTAGTGCAGCTGTCCGAAATGTGGTCCCTCTCACCGCACTTTGCGCAGGTGGGTTGACTACGGCACGCCATTCGTGAGTGACCGAATTTTTGGCAGTTGAAACATCTTACAGGGTTAGGTATGTATGGCCGGATATGGAGGTTATAGTAACCGATTTTGACATCTTTCGGCAATGTTGGGGATGAAAATGTCAGGATTATATTACGTGATGGAGCTAGATTGCCATCTTTGCGGCTCATGATATGTTTGGCAGATGTTACGCCTTGAGACGCTAGCTCCTGAGTTAGTTCATCTTCATCCATGTTAATTAAGTTAGGGTCTGAGATGACACCACGTGAATAATTCAGCGTGGGGTGGATTTTGATTGTTATGGGAATGTCCCCGAGAGATGTGAGCTTTTGAATGAGTTCGGCTTGTTTGGGAGTGTTAGTTTCGACGAGAAGGTCTCCTGAACGGAGAGCCTTCACTGATTTCAGAGTTCCAACTGCGCCATAGAGAGCTTTATCTATCAAGAATGGTGATACTTTTGACAGCTGTTTATCGGTATCAGAACTATGCAAGAAGAAGAATGAGACAGATGATAGATTTGAAGAAGCGGTTTCTGTGACAATAGTTTCACTTAGAGTAGTTCTTTGACGTTTTGGTGCATTTTTTGTTTTTCCCATATTTGAATGGGTATTGTTCCACTCCCACCCACCATGCCCACCATGGAGCCCTACGAGGGGACGCGCACACGTAACCGGTGAAGGTTAGTAGCAACGTCAGGTTAGGTGGGAGCTATACACCACCAAAGCAGGCGAGCAGACGCGTTCAAGATCCAAGATCGTCGTGAAGCAGCACCAACAAACCTCAACGACGTCCGGCAGGCCCGGCCCCTCTACCTGCCCAGTAGTGTAACCCCTTCAGCCACCGAGGCGACCACAGCCGATTGACCTGGACGGGGCTAATCCAAGCCTCCCGTTTCGGCTGAATCCGAGGCCAAAGCTAGCGCATCAGGCTAACCAGGATCCCCATCTCCAGCCTTACGGGTCTCCACGCACGGCAAACACGCAGGTAGACAGCGTCCCAGACAGAGCATACGCTAGAAGCAACACCCCGTCTGGGAGGACCCCTCCCCGCCTAAGCGGGGTCCACAATGAGGGGTTGGACACAAGACATAAACATGTACAGGACAAAACGAGACGCAAGACAAGTACTGCAAGATGTGTAGAAAAAAACATGTAATCTGGGCTATTGAAGGTGAAGTATATGAGCACAAAAAGCGATGACAATGACGTGTGATAGATTTAGCATTACCCAGGGTGCACCACGAGGAGGCCTATCACATTACACCCCAGCATTTCCATCATTCCTGCAAATGGAAAAATAGAACACATGATTAGAAACTAATAGAAGACACGTGTTCGAAGTTATGCCCTATTTAACAGCATGTGATACTTAATATTGCATAGACAACAGTTCTATTCAATATAACTTGGCGGATTTACAAGAAAATCCAAAAATTCATTGAATTTCACTCATCCGTTTGCAAACTTCATCCCAAAAACATCACAACTTTGGATTATTTCTGTAAGCTTGTGATTCTCAAATGCTTGCCATTTATCCCCCCATACATTTTTAGGGGGGAATCCTTTTGTCATGTCAAAAAACTAAAACGTATAAAAAGGAACATGAAACGTAAAACAATGACATAAATTGTAAAAACTATAATTTGTCGTATAAACCAATGGCCTTGATAAATTTAAAAATGTCATGAAGTGAAAGATGACTCTGACCAAAAGCGGTCGTAAAATGATGACGATGATGTGAACAAGTAAAAGCATGAGCAATGGTCAATGTACTTTGACAATGAGGGCACTCTGGTTGACTCTCTCGTAATAACAAATATGATTGTGTTAGGCGACTGTGTCCTATGCGTAACCGGGCAAGCAGAACTTCCTTCTTTCGGTTAGTTCTGCAGCTCGAATGCCAGTGGCCAAAAGTGTGGGATTGATAGCATATAATTTATTATTTACTTGGTTATTCCAATGATCCTGCCAGCAGTGATGCATCACTTCTCAGAGGATTGTATGCATGGAAAATGCATGGTCATTGGTAGGGTCCAAAACGTTACTGTCAATGTTAGATGTTGTTCGAGCTGCAGTGTCTGCTTTGTCATTGCCGGAATTCCAACATGACCTGATACCCAGTAAAATTTCACAGTAGTACCATGATGAGGAGATGCAGTTCATGAAAAATGGCATAAATGAATGGATGAGCGTGAAATGTAGAGGAACGCAGTGCTTGTAATGCACTGAGAGAGTCACTATAAAGTATGCATCGTCAGTGGTGTTTGCTTCGTATTGACGTAGACACCTGAAGGATAGTGTACAGTTCTGCCGAATAAATAGGGAATGTGTCTGGCAGTTTGAAAGATGTCTCCTCACAACCGACATGGCCAGGGCTCTTGGAGCCGTCGATATCTGTTATACATACCCCTGTGCCTAAAGAATATCTGTCGATGACATTTACAGTGGTGGCTCTAGGATATAATGATATTGATAGACATCTGGCGGAGACTGTTCTGATGATGCCAGTTGTCCAGCAACTGGAGCCATGTGATTGATGTTGATTTGAAGTTCTTCCACGAGTGCTCTCATACAAAGGCTGTAAGATGGGACACATGAAGGGCGAGCAGCAAAAAGTCTATGAAATGAAGGATTGAAAATGACACTATGAAGTGGATGATCTGGTAGAGACTTCATTTTAATATAATATTTTAAGGATAGTTGCTGGCGTCTTGATGTCAGTGATGGGACCTAGTCGAGCACACTCAGATAGCTCTGAGTATGCAGAACAATTTCAACAACCATGATAGGCATTACTTTCTTAGGATTATTTCAAACACAGTAACAATTTTAGAAGTGAAACTTCTAGAGTGATATAAGAGTGAATTTCCGTGAGGGGAAAAGAAATTTATCACAACGCAAATTTTTTTTAATTTTGAAGAAATTTGTATTAAATTAAATTGATGTCGAAAGTTACTTCATGATGCTGTTTCTAATGCGTTTACAAACTTTACTTGATATTGGCATATATATATATTCATAATAATTAGAAATTTTCAAACGTTCGTTGAATTTAGTCATGTCAATCCTACAAGATTTTTTTTTCTTTGCGGAATTTATTTTAATCCACTGAAATTTGGGCAATAGCAATTTATTAACAGCCATTGTTGATTTCAGCTGTAATTGGCAACTTCATTCATTTTTGGCATCAACCAACATCATTTTGTGACCACCAACGATTTAGAGGTTTTTTTTAAAATCCAGATTTCCCGTAAAAAGGGCTAAGATGGATTTTTTTAAGGAACTTTTTATTTTAGGGGGAGCAATGATGACACATAGGGGGTGCACAATTTCCTGAAATTATGCACCCCTACCTACCTAATTTTCAAAGAAATGTTCTATGAAGATACCACTACTGCACCATACATGCACCTCGTCCATATGCCTCTGAACTTCTAACAAATCGGTACATGTTGGAATATCTGTGTGTAGCGAACATGACATGAAATTTGTTTCTATGTGTAATGTTGCCATCCGCCATCAATTTTTTTAACAACGCATGAAGTGTAATGCTTGAATAGTACAACGCTGCTCTGTCGCGAGACTTTTTAACGGGGAGATCGGACTATGCAGGTACAAAAAATCAGGAGGCTTCTGGGTCTCAGCCAACCCATTGGGCCTTTTGCCTGTTGTGGCATTGTATTTGTAAATCGGAAGCGTTTACAAATGAAACATGTTTTTCAAGAATTGAATTACTTGATTCACAGGAGATACCAGTGAATGATTATGGGGAAAGGAACCAAATTAAATTTACCGTGAACAGAGGCGATTTGAGTTTACCCGTCGCCCGGGTGCAAAGCCTCATATGCCGCTAAAGGCAACCCTGGCGGGGAGCTGACAGAGCTTCAGTCAAGGGACCTCGAGATAAACCAGGTTTTTTTTCAAAAGGAAGCCGCACACCATTGTTTACTGTGCAAAATGTGCATGACCATACGTCCCACCTTTAACTCTATAATGCCCAGATCGCCCGAAGTCGGCCGAGTAGGTTAATGCCCATAACCGCCTCAAGTCGGCCCAGCTAGGGGGTATGGGTATGTTTTGGTGGGCTTTTGTCACGAACGGGGAAAAAGATGAAAGCTCTTGTCAGAGGCGGGAACGGAAAAGACAACTGCAACGCCCTATCAATGGGATTTTAAAAGCTGATGTACTAGAATATTCCTTGAGAATGGACTAAGGGTACTCAATGCATTTTACAAAGAGATAATATTGTGATGAAAGGGGTGTTTTCAGTATGTATATATATAGACAAATTATCTCCCGAAAATCTATCAAAATGAAAGGGTGAACGTCAATGCAAAGGGTGACATGAATAAAAACTCATGGAGAAAGAGTGGGGAAGAGGGAAAGTGGCCGAAATTTGGACGAGTCCAAATCGAACACAAAAAACTTGGTATTTTCACGACCCTGCCAGGTTTTCTATCTGGGTGTTAAAGAGTTAAAGCAGATTTTTCTGCTTTTTTGGTCCAGTATTATTCTACCGTTTCCAATAACGGCAGTTAACTCAATCTTAAGACCAGCACTTATTGGTGAGTGCAGCACTCAAATCTCAGTGCTAAATCCGCAGTGAATGGGTGAAAAATGTTTTGTTGAAAGTTTCATGAAATGATTTCTGTCCACTCTGGAGAGGCGCCAAATCCAAGATAATGGCAAAAAAAGTTTTGAAAAAGAATCTTTCTTTGTTAGGAATAGTTGGGATGGGACATGTCCCGCATAAGCGGGAGGCTGACAAGGATCCAGCTTAGGGGATTCTATCTTTATCATTCTTATTTTTAAACTAAATTAATTACAAAAGGACCCCCCCCCCGACATGAAAAATCTGACTGGGGCCCACAAAAGATTCCAGCCTAGGGACCCTGATGCAGGGCTATGGGAAGAAATTTTGGAGTCTTAACTAAGGTCTATGCTGCCACCCCCATACAACCTATGGGTGCACAGCGCCTTCGCTTAATGTTGAAAACATAGTAAGGTGGAGCGCAAAGCAACGAGGGGAGAAGAGATCCGAGCGGTGAAATCAAACACATGTATTTCAATACGCCTGTGTAGAATGACATGCACCACAGCAGGGCGGGAACACCACAACAAACAATAATAGAGAGGAAATCAAGATATTTTGTTTTTGCTGCTCTGCTTGCTTGTGTCTAGTACGAAGATGGCCATTGAAGGGCTTGCTTTTGCTGTTAAAAGGTGGTAGCAAAATCAAAAATGTCACTAGAATTGCTGATGTTAAGTTCTCGACATACTTTAAAATGGTTTGGACAATCAGAAATAGCAAGTACAGAATAATTTTCATAAATTTCCCATTATACTTTTTTTGTGGGAACATGTTTAACCGTAGATTCATAAATATTCGTCTCACAGACTGTGCAAAATACGTAAACACTTGTAACTTTTAAAAGTGAAAGAGATAGAAAGATGAACTTAAAGTACCTTCCTAGATTGTTCAATAACTAGTATTGCGCTTGTCGCATGTCAGAGTGTACTTATGCTAATGGAGTTACAGTAAGTAATGAATAGTGTCGAATGTTTAAGAATAGTGTTGCGATTGTAGAATGGGTGCGATTATTTGAAATAGTATTGAAATTGCAGAAGTTCTTGGTGAAACTTCTTCCGCTGATCAAACAACCCTGTGGATCTCAGAAAAAAATTTGTGCCTTCTGCGATTATAAAAAATGTCGAACGAGAAGGTTCTGTTGTACCAAATGCATAGGCAGAGATAGACTTGGAAGTCTGGGGGGGACATGATGATGATGATGTCAATTCATATAGGCCTATACATTTATACATCAGATCAGTCTACTCCACCTTTGATGCTGGGGGGCATTGCCCCCCCCCCATGCCCCCCGTATCTCCGCCCATGACCCAATCTAAAAAATTCATGTGTATGGATCACCACGGTTTATTACGTGTCGATTGCTCAGAATAACTATCGTGTTCATTGTCATTTTAGAAAATTAATAATTAATAAACAACTTTTCAGATTTAAAGTGTTTTATTGCTCCTTGTATTCTATCAAACAAAAATCATCAATATAATATGTTCGTCTGAGAGACAAATGTTTATGAATCTAGGGTTAACCAAACCAAAAATGATTTATATTTTGAGTTTTATGCTAATTTATCATGCACAGTGTGTGGGAAAATGTAAGTAGTCCTAATTTTAAAAAAAAAACATGTTTGTTTCTGTGTAGAAATATTAATTTCTCTGGAAGTGATCGCGCTCAAGTGCCTCGGGAAAGGATGTAGGGAGGTAAGCAACCAAAATACGAGTGAAATATTTTCGTGGTTATATTAAAAAATAGCGATATTCACCACACTATTATTTCTGAACTGTTGTCTGAGTAATGGTTTTTAAATTTACGAAACTTCTGCAAATTCCAAAGATGTGGAGCATTTTTTAATTAAAAAAACCAAGCTGATTGGGAGTTTCTACTCGATACTTCCTGTTGTATAAAACGAGCCCCCACTGTGTGTGCTATGTTCCTTGCTTGTGGCTATATTCTCATTTCGCTTCTCTCAACTTTTCATTTGTCTCGCTTTGCTTACCCTCCATTATGTTCTTAACCTAAGCCGCCCCAGACTTTAAAGGAGCCCCTCTAGCCTTCGGGTACCCCAAAGATCTGTCCTGGGGAGCCCAACTACAAGATGTAGTGGGGGGAGGGGGGTCCATGTATACCACACGCAGCTCTCCTACCATCGCCGCCTCACTTCCACGAAAACCAGGTCATAACGGGATACGTCCAATATTTCTGTAGTCACCGATTTCACACGCATGCTTATACTCGACGTAAAATTTTGTGAAGATGATCGTCACTGAAACGATCGACGATCTCTACAAGAACGATCGCGACTATAAAAAAAAAACTTTTCAATGCTACGATTTAATAACTATAACAATCATGTGAATAACATCAGGGACGCCTTTACACGTAGTCAAATTCGCGATGTTATTACTTAACGGAGAAACGTGATCGTTAACTCCAAAAAATAATAATAAATGATTTAACGACATGGTGGTTTTAAATATTTTCATGATATTATTGCCAGACATTGTTACATGTTGTTAAATAAAACTGATAAATTTGAATGACCTTTTCACGGCCACGTCCGTCCTCGCTTGCGGTTCGACGAAAATGGCGCGTCGTCATCAGAACAACGCGAGAGATATTGCGTTTAGAATTCCTTAATACACACTACACCAAAGCTGTATTAAAGATCTTAAGTCAAAAAATCTTAAGTCGCTTTGCACTACACACTTAATACTCAATAAAGTATATGAAGGCGTCTTAATTGCGTTGCATAAGCTTGAATTAACTAATTATTCAGGGTTTTAGCTGCTAAGGTCATTCCCTGTAGAAACATTGAGTGTTCACTGAGCTGACCATATTTCTCCAAAAGAAATACGAGTGATTAATTTTCCTAATACGGGACATTTCCAATTGTTGCTAAAATCCCGCAGAAATCTCCAATGCTGAGAAATGAAGCACTAAAGCAGATTAAAATGAACTCTATAAAATAAAGTGTCCACGATGATAAATATGTGAGATCAATTGTTTTTTTTGTAGTTCTAATTACCATGATTTCATTTATGAGTTGGAAAATAATTTCAATAGAGAATAAAAATACATACAGTCTGGTCTAGAAATAACTAAACTGGACTATCGATCCAAAATTCTCTCTTTACGCTGTCGTAAAACGTCATCGCACGCAGAACCCCCACTTGTATAGAAGTGGTAGCGAACGACTCATCACAATGACATCATAGCCGAAATTTATTAATATATTTACATAACACCAAACATGGCCCCCGCTCTGTCCCTTGCGGGAATAATATATTTACAGATCCCCGATCGATCCACGGCATGGTTTTGAGGGGATTTCAGCGATGAACTCTTAATATATTTACAGATTCTCCCGATCGTTCAACGGCAAGGTTCCGAGGGAGGATTCAAGTGACGAACTTTTTTAATATATTTACAGATCCCCGATCGATCCACGGCATGGTTTCGAGAGGGGATTTAAGCGACGAACTTTAGAAATATATTTACAGATCCCCGATCGAGATCTACGGCATGGTTTCGAGGAGGGATTTCAGCGAAGAACTTTATTAATATATTTACAGATATCTCCTCGTGTTAGTTTATGTATCTATTTCTTTCCAGAATATTTAAGAACGTTTAAAAAATGTCTAAAATTTTAAAATAGTAAGAGAAACAGATTCCCGAAATTAATGAAATTTTTAGGCGATGAATTGAAGAAAAAAAACTTTAATACCACTAATATATAAAATTGATTTTCTGTGTGTGTGTGTGTATGTTCTCTATACAAATCTACAATTTTAGATCGATCGTCGCCAAATTTTGCATATATACCAAATGGGACCCGACTTGAACGATAGGTTACTTTAAAATTTTGTCAGACCAGGGCAAATGCCCCAAATGGGCAAAAAACTGTCGGGCAACAATGGTTTTTGGGCCTCAACAATCACTTTCCGAACGTTTTCTTTGGTTACCGTGGTTTCCTAGCAATTCGTTTCAGACGTGTATATGCCTTTACAATGGTTTGTTACTTCTTTAATGCTGCCAGTTATGTATGATAGTTTATGCCTTTATAATGGTTTGCTACATTTTCAATACTCTCAATAGTGAGGCTTTTTGAATAGACGTCATAATCATCACCAGCATCGCTTTGAGGGTCAGGAAAAGGGTGATCCTCATAGAAATTAGTGTTAAAATTGCCGATTTTAATGTAGAAATGCGGAAATTTGGTGGGGTTTTCCACTACATCAATAATTTTAAAAATTGTATTAAATACTCGATTTTTGAAATATTGAGTTCGCCAACGGCCGTATTCACCAACACAGTTTCAACTGCAATCGCAGGTGGAAGGATTGAAGATCGAAACGGATTGGTTAAATTAAGGATTTTAACCAATCCGTGTCGATCACTGATCGTTTAACCTGCGATCGCAGTTGAAACTGTGTTGGTGAATACGGCCGTTAGAGATATACGAATTCCAGGAGATTAAATATGAAGTAATTAATTTGCCGGATCTACTGTTGAGTTGGATATTCATGCAATAACATTGATTTCAACTTTTTATTCATATCTTCTCAAGCATGAAAACTAATGTCTCCGTATTGTCTTTTAATATTCAACTGCATAAACTCATACAGTTTAGGATGTTTTAAAATTAATTATGGGCCCATAAAAAGTACATCGAAAAACTCCACAGCTTTAATTAAGCATTTTTTGAAGCAGAAACGGGCAGAGATGGATAACTTGAAGGGGGGGGGGGGAAATCGAAATACCTAGCACCCTTTAAAAAAAAGAAAAAATATATATTTATTTTTATGTTACTTTAAATCTAGATTTGTTTCTTTCATGAGTCGCGCAGGAAGTCGCCATATTGGTGAACTTAGACACAGTTTGCATGTCCCTCAAAGAAAGAGGGAGATATCACGTGATCCAAAAAGCCTCATTGAAGCAAACCCGGGCAACGCCGGGTATTATAGCTAGTACCACTAATAAAAATTAAGAACTGATGAAAGAAATATTCCAGAATTGAGATAATTTCAGACTCGAAGGATAAAATTTGTAAAATTGATGACTACTTATAATGCAAGAAATTATCTCAATTCTGGAATATTTCTTTCATCAGTTCTTAATTTTTATTAGTGGTATTAAAGTGAAAGAAAAAAAAATGGCCCATACCAGTACCGCCCTTACAGGTTGATAGATTCGATCGCACCGCGCCTTGCGCTTTACGTAATTATTGGAGGTTTTTTTTTCACCGATTCTGAAATTATTTCAGACTCGAAGGATAAAATTTGTAAAATTGATGACTACTTATAATGCAAGAAATAATTTCAGAATCGGTGAAAAAAAACCTCCAATAATTACGTAAAGCGCAAGGCACGGTGCGATCGAATCTATCAACCTGTAAGGACGGTACTGGTATGGGCCATTTTTTTTTCTTTCTGGCATGATCCAGACCTGCACCTTCGTTGACCGGTTGGGCATGATTTGTTTAGAAGGAGGTATGGGCATAGGCGTAAACTTATTGAAAATGTTGGGGGCTGTGGCTCAAACAATGGAACCTCGTTTATGCGTCGCGTCATATGAAGATACGTTTTCCAATGAAAATTTTGCAAAAATTCAATGGTTTTGGTTCAAAATTATGCTTGAGAAAAAATAAATTGAGTCATTCGAAATTATATTATAAATTACTAAAAATACAGTACTCAGCAGTCATAATATTACCTTAGCTTGTCTTAAGCACTCTTACGTTATTCACTTCAAGATTTGAAAAAAGAAAGTCATTTAAACCTTATTTAAAAAAGTAATTATAATCTTTAGTCTCTCGTACTTGTTTGTTTTGCTTTTGGTTTCTCTAAGCAGAAAGCAGATGCTGCACTGAGTTGAGTTCTTGAACGTTTTTTTCTTAACACTTTCGGGTCTAAGCCCGAGCTTGACTTTTAACTCTAGTAGCTATAAAATGGCTGGACATATATGTTCCCAGTGTTTTTAAATATAATCTATGAATCTTCTAGTTCCAAAAAAATATATAGATATATATACTTATAGATGGCAGCAGCCAACGGATGTAGCTTTATGAAATGATATAAAAGTTAGCATAGTTGAAACATATTTGTCTTCCTAGGTAAGGTAGCCATAATTGTTGATGACAAGGTGAATTTTTTTTAAATAAAAACCATTTTTAGATATTTGTATAGCATTTGGATAAGTTTTTATTCAGAATTGTTTGAAATTTTATGTTGAAAAATCATGTTTTCTTATGTGGAACTTTTTTTAAAACTCTAAAACGTACTATTTTTAATTATTTCTCACTAAATATTAATTATTAGTACCTTCAAATAATTACTATAATATAAAAGAAAAGAGTTTGTAATTTCTAGTTAAAAAAAACTGTTGATGTATATATTCTAAGTATTTAAAAAAAAAATCATGAAAAGTATCAAAAACCCTCAGTCTACAAGGACAAACATAGTCGAAATAGCTCAGACCCGAAAGTGTTAAAGAACTAATAACTTACATAAATAATTTGCTTCAGCACACACATACGTGTACCCCCCCCCCCCCTCCCAAAAAATTATTTCAATACGCTTTCCTTCCCTCCAGGAATAACATCGTGGATATTGGGAAAAAGTTTAAAATGGCATATGGTAGCATTTCAAACAATTAAAATCCGCTTGTAGCGTCTGCTGAATTCTCAGAAACAGGCTATAAATATAAGTACAAGATTTACAGAAGACTGGATGTTGTGAAGATATTTGTTATTTGAGATGTTCATTTTTTAAGGAAGGAAAAAACTCATCTCTGCCTCTACCGGGAGTCGAACCCGGGTCCCTCGATTGCCGGACGAGTGCTCTGACCACTAAGCTACAGAGGAGATAGAGATTTTCCTTCGCTAGAGCGTATATAGTTCAGAGATGAGTTTTTTCCTTCCTTAAAAAATGAACATCTCAAATAACAAATATCTTCACAACATCCAGTCTTCTGTAAATCTTGTATTAACAAGTGGAGAGCGACATTCATGTCATATAAATATAAGGTTAAAATGTCTCGTAGATGGCCACTCTAAAATAGTCAAAGTCGGTCCAATAATTATTTCAATACCTGTGAGAAAACCTTAGAGGAGAAGAATTATATTTCTTCTCAATGGTGAAAACCCATTGAGTCAGTCAATCATATTAAATTTTTTGGGGTTTTCAGTTGAAATATGCATAAGAAACTACAGTGGATCCCGCTCAGCTTAGAACGTTTTCCCGCTTAGTATGATTCATTTTCGTGTTCAATCTATCACTAATGCTCATCGAGTTTCCCGTTTAAAGCGTTTTCCCACTTACAAAATTTTTCATGATGGTTTTTAGAAAGACGTTATAAGCGGGATGCACTATATTTCAGTGACGCGTTTTTACCAATTGAAAAATTATGTGACTCAATCGAAAGAAATAGTGTCGTTTTCCAAAGACTTAAAGGGAGAGCTAATCAAGTTTCCTTGATTAATTCCCATTCGAAGGGAACATGTCGAATAATTAAGTGTATACAAGCCGGCCCGTTCTTAATACAGGGCGATTCACAAAATATTTAACGGGTGGTAGTACATACAAAAACAATTTTCATCAGAGAATGCATAGTCTAAAATGAAATGCAAACGCGCTAGCGCGTTTTGAAACGGTTGCTCCGAAATGTAAAACGGCATTCCTGTTGAAATTAATCGGAAGAAAAAGAACACCAAGTATGCAAATCATGGCCCCACATGCTTGTGCAGGGCCCTTAGGTTGGGATCTTTTGCGGCCCCCGGCCAGACTTTTTACGGGACCTTTCTGTAAATTTACAGCGTAAAAAAAGCAAAAAATGATGAGAATTATCCCGGGCCCTGTCAGCACCACCCTTGTGGGGGGCCATGATACAAATGTAACCTGGGTAAGAAGAAGAAACTGTATGCAAATCTGCGTCAAAGTGAATAAAAGGCGCCGACGCCCATCCCTGTGAAGTTAATCCAGCATGCATTGGCGTACGCAAGGGCCTCCTACCTTTAGCCAAGATTGTAGTGTTATTTTGCAGGAAAAAAACCTTCATTAACCTTCATTCATTAAATTAATTCCTACATTAATTCTGGATTTTCCTTCATTAATTCTGGAGTTATTTCCTATTTATTAATTGTTTTTCATTACTTCTAGAATAATTGCTTTCATTAATGCTGAAATTATTTTACATTGATTCTGAAATTATTTTACATTGATTCTGAAATTATTTTACATTGATTCTGAAATTATTTTACATTGATTCTGAAATTATTTTACATTGATTCTGAAATTATTTTACATTGATTCTGAAATTATATCTCATTAATGCTGAAATTATTTCTTTCCTTTTTTCTTAAATTATTTCTTCCCTTTTTGCTTAAATTATTTCTTTCATTAAAACTGAAATTATTTCTTTCATTAAAGCTGAAATTATTTCTTTCATTAAAGCTGAAATTATTTCTTTCATTAAAGCTGAAATTATTTCTTTCATTAAAGCTGAAATTATTTCTTTCATTAAAGCTGAAATTATTTCTTTCATTAAAGCTGAAATTATTTCTTTCATTAAAGCTGAAATTATTTCTTTCATTAAAGCTGAAATTATTTCTTTCATTAAAGCTGAAATTATTTCTTTTATTAATGCTGGAATTTTTCTTTCATTGATTCTGAAATTATGTCTCATTAATTCTGGATTTATCTTTCATTAATTTTGGAATTATCATTTTTTAATCAATGCTGAAATTATTTCTTTCATTAATTCTAGAACTTTTTCTTTCATTAATTTTGGAATTATCACTTTCATCAATCTTAAATTATTTTTCATTAATGCTGGAATTATTTGGAATTCCGTTTTCATTAATTTGGAATTCCGTTTTCATTAATTTGGAATGATCTCTTTCCTTAATTCTGGAATTATCTTTCATTTATTCTCAAATGATCTTCCATTTATTCTCAAATGATCTTCCATTTATTCTCAAATGATCTTCCATTAATTCTGGAGTTATCGCTTTCAATCATTTTGGAACTATCACTTCATTAATGCTGAAATTACCTCTTTCATTGATTGTAGAATTTTTTCTTTCATTAATTTTGGAATTATCTTTCAGTAATTTTATTATTATCTTTCATTAATGCTGAAATTATCTCTTTCATCAATTTTGGAATTATCACTTTTATCAATGCTGAAATTATCTCTTCCATTAATTTGGAATTATCTCTTTCATCAATGCTGAAATTATTTCTTTCATTGATTCTGAAATTAAATCTCATTAATTATGAAATTACCTCTTTCATTGATTTTGGAATTTTAACTCTTCCCCCCCCCCCCCAATAACGTGATCTTCACGTATTCCCAAGGGATCAGCATGACCCGTCCAGGAAATTTGTTAGTGTTAGTAAACATGAATGCCCGAACCGGAATTTGAACCCAGACCTGCACAGCGAGAGGCTAGCTCCCTAACCATTCAAAAAATTCTTTATTAAAGCTGCGGACTTTCTTCAATGTAATTTATATGGACCCATAATTAATTTAAAAACATCCTAAACAACATGGATTCATGCAATTGGATAAGACCATACGGAGACATTAATTCTCATTTTCCCACTTGTGAAGATATAAATAAAAATTTTAAATCAATATCTTATTGCATGTGTATCCACCTCAAAAGTGGGCCTGGCTCATTATTTTATATCTAATTTTCTAGGCTTCGTATCTCTAAGCGAGCTCAATATTTCGAAAACCAAAGATTCAATTCAATTTTTAAAATTATTGATGTGGCGAAGAAAACCCCACTAAATTTCCGCATTTCTACGCTAAAATCGGCAATTTTAACTATGGGGATCATCCAGTGTATCCGGCGGGATGTTGGTCCGAAACGGGTGTGCTTTCCCTGCCGGCTTGCCGGTGTGAGTTTTTTCCGGCACGCCCACGATCTCACGATCAATGAGCTTATATCGCAAAAGTTGGATTGGATTGGATTTTTGGTTTAAGCCTCCAGGCCTCCCGTTGCCGCTGAATCCGAGGCCAAAGCTAGCGCATCAGGCTAATCAGGATCCCCATCTCCAGCCTTACGGGTCTCCACGCACGGCAAGCACGCATGTAGACAGCGTCCCGGATGGGGCATACGCTAGAAGCAATGCCCAATCCGGGAGGACCCCTCGCCGCTTGAGCGGGGCCCACAATGAGGGGTTGGACACAAAAGACAAGGACATGTATAGGACAGACAGACGCAAGACATATTGGACGTATTGTAAGGTGTATGGAAATTCACATGTAATCTGAGCTATTGAAATGTGAATGATATGAGCACAAATATGCGAAGACAATGACATGTGATAGATTTGGCGTTACCCAGAGTGCACCACGAGGAGGCCTATCACGTTACACCCCCTATCACAAAAGTGACAGAGCCTGGATGTGCTCGGTTCTATACTATACTGTACCATCTGACGGGGAAAAAATCATATATGACATGAAAGCACTGCTAATGCAGTGGCATAGCAAAAGAAATTATCTGGGATAAGAAGAGGCACCGGTGCTAGCCGTTACAAAGGCATCCTTATCCTTCCACAGATATGAGGTTGCAAGACTTCTATGGAAGGCCGTGGCGGTACCATCTCTTTCTTGTGCAGATGCAGTTCTGGTCTTGGACCAAACAACCAGAAGGGCTCTGGAAGCTGCTCAGACCTCGGTTTGCAGATTCGCCCTCGGAGCGACCTCACTCGCAGCAACGTGCGCAATTCAAGGTGAAGTTGGTATCTCCACCTTTGAAGTAAGGGAAGCAAGATCAAAACTATCATACGTCGCCCGACTTTGGTCACTGGATGATCGTAGAGTGGTGAAAAAACTCTTCATCTACTCTTTCTATTGCCTCCAAAGTACATCCTGGTGGCGTAGGACCAACTTCCTCGGTAAAAAGTATCTTAACACGCTAGTGCTACAAAACTTCCAGCGACCAGGTCGAGCAATTAGAACATCGATTCGCAAGAAGGCCCACGAATTGTGGAGGCAAGAAGTACTAAAGAAATCATCATTGAACTACTATTGCAGGAAGTTAGCCTATTCCTGGGAGAGCGCGTATGATGGATCTCTTCCATCAACACTCTTCTTCAAAGCTCGGACTCGCTCACTGGAGACAAACCACCGTCTTGCTAAGTTCACTGTGAACATGGTCGCTACATGCCCTCTCTGCAGGATGAACGAGGAAACCATAGAACACATCCTATTACACTGTCCTGAATTGTCACGCTGCCAAATGTACCTACACGAGCCTCCAGATGTAGATGACGTGTTGCTTTTAGACTCGGTCTAAACATAAGAAGACCATTTGACAAGGAAAAAATCGTGAATGACACGAAAGCACTGCTAATGCAGTGGCATAGCAAAAGAAATTAACTACGATGAGAAAAGGCACCGGTGTTGCGGTGCTAGCCGTTACAAAGGCATCCTTATCCTGTTGTCTTTTGTAATGCGCTGATTATACTTTTCATTTTTTTTTTTCTGTAATTTTTCGGAATTTTTTTGTTTATTTCCTTCATGTCAGCCCTCGAAGAAGAAATGCGGTCCTTATCGGTGCCATCCACTCGCGATTGGCTTTCACCGGCTCAGAAATATTATCGTCATCAGTGCGATGTTTGTTCAGCCACGTTTTGTAGGCCTAGTCACGTTCGGTCTCACAAACGGGCAAAGCCGCTTGTGCAAACGGGTGAAGCATGGTATCCACCAGGAATCCCCGGTTGTTGATACGTCACGGAAGCCTTATGGCTGTAGAGTGTGTGACGCCAGATTCACGGTTATTGCTTATCGTCGACGCCACGAAAGGAAGCTGCATAATTTCGATCCTCCATTTAAGCAGAAACTGCAGTATTCTGAGTGTAATGTTATCTTTCATTCGAGAGACAAGATAATGAAGTCGAACAGTGGAAGTTGGATTTCGAGAGCGAAACCAATTCTTTCTTCTTCGTGAGGCATTCCCATACCACCAAGGAATATGTTACGCAGCATTATCAGTGTCATAGAAGTGGGACTTTTACAAGCGAAAGCCAAGGAGTGCGACGTAGAGAAAGCATCAAAACTGGGTTCTTTAGCCCCGCACATCTGCAAATTAAAGCTTATCTTAATAAAGCTTCCTTTGAGGTAACATATGTCTCTCTGGTCATTCCTTTGAAGTTGGCCTTATAAGTGGTGGAAAGACCACGGAGCTAAAGCCACTGCACTGCAGAAACAAAGAAAGCACCCAAACTACTGAATGTGGTGACTAGGAAGTGATTCCAATTGACTACTACTTAACCGTACATGCACCTTGTACACATTCCCCCCTACAGAATTTCTAACGAATCAGTACATGCTGGAATGTGTTCTGAGTGTATTGTGGCCATAACGTATTTATGTTGTCGAGTTGCGGTTTCGTGTTCATGCTGCCATCTGTCTATTTTCTGAAGTAAAGATGGGAATGCTTGACTTTTTCATGTTATGTAGTATCTTGTTGTTGGTCTGCCTGCTCTCTGCGGAGAGACTTTTCAAATGGAAGACCGGCTCGCATTTGCGACTCCAAACTGGAAAATTGCAGAAAACCAACTTCAGCCGACCACCATTGTGCCATCAACATTCTAATTGACTAGTGACATGTCCGCGGTGAGTTTGACATTTTTTAAGTAAATGTCCAAATTTAATTACATATCTTCGGGGTCAAATAATCTGTTTCATTGCAAGTAAATTGCTCAAATAAAAATCACCATGAACTGCGTATTGCCCATCATTGCAAGCACCTTTCCTTCCAGGTGTGTGAGTGGTATGGCAGTCGATGCACCACCTCCAGTTTTATATGCTTCCTTCATCCGATCAGCAGCCTTTCGCTTGCCATCACTTTTGAAGTGCTGCCATACCTGAAGAACAATACAAACAAATTAATGAAGTGTATTGTATTTGTATAAAGTCGTACGAATGTAAAAACCTGAATATGCAATTTTAAATTACACAGATTATTGAAATATTTACTCTTTCCCAATCTGATGCACTTTTCTGTGGCCTGAATGGAAATACATTGAGACAATCTGTTCCATATTATTACAGTCTTGTTGTGGCTCGTTATGTTCTTTGAAAGTTTTCCCCCTACCGGCACCCGATTTTCCGTGAGAAATGAATGCACCATGCACTCATATTGTGTGATGGTGGTTTTGGAGCAGCTGTCATATGGTCCGCCACTTGGCAATTTTTTGTGCCGAACATGTCTGATGGTCCAACGAGAAGTCAAGGCCGTCAGACACTACAGACGGGGGGGGGGAAACAATATAAAAACAGAAAAATATCAGTTAAAAAAAAATTACACCTGGACCATTTTTTTAATAAACAGATCTGGGAATAATAAGGAATTCCGGGCATGAAAGTTTCTGGGTTCTGTCAATAAAAACAGTGGTTGAATAAATAAATATTCTATGTATTAAAAACTAAAACCCTGACCCTTTTTTAATAATACACAGATCTGGGAATGAGGAATTCCGGGTATTGTGGCGTTGTATTTGTATGACAGTTTCTCTGGGTTAATTTTTAACCGATAAGACAGAAGGCATGACAATGGATGAATAAGTAATAAATACAACAAAATAATAAAACGATATGATACAACCTGACCAGTGGATAATAATCCAAATGACGCGAGCTACAGAAGGGAGGAATAATAATCCAAGAGATGTGCTGGAAATAGAACAACGACTGCTTTGAATTTTTTAAAAACTGTGAGAGAGAGAGAGAGCACAAAAGAAATATCCTGTTTGGCGAAGCTAGCGCAACCTGGTATCACCCAGCAAAAACTGGAAAGGTGTTAAAAATTACTGCAGCCCATGTTTCATTCATTGTCACAGACCGACGAAAGAAACAATTTTTATCTCGCTTAAACCACTCCAACCGAAATGGTGACGCGTTGTTTTTGGTCCGATGTGAGCAAACGCGGCACCCACTTCAAAAGCAACTTGCGCATGCTCAAATTTTTATGTAAAATTGTAAACACACTACCTTCTGATATCTTTAAGGCTGTCGGCTATCTCATGCAACTTCACTTTACAGACTTAAAAAAACTATTTTGTGCAGTATTTATGCTTTCTGGAACAACTGCCGATTTTGGAAGAACCGGAGCATTCAACATCATCAGTGTTTAAATTCAGTATACTAGTCAATAATGGTTTATTTCCCTGGTGCAGAGTCTCTAACGCTTATCAAGCCACTGTTTGGCTTTAACAGTATTTTTCCTGATCAAAAAACTGTTTAATCAACACACAAAATTCTTTTTTATCCATTGTTTTGAAAATTATAAAACTGGGGTCACTAAAACCACTGTAATCTGTAAACTAATTGTCAGAGTGTCATGAAATTTTGACACATATCGTTTGAAGGTTGACACTATCCAGAAATCATGCGCCTGTCAACAGTGTTGCCATATATGTGTCAGACCAGAGACTTATTGAGTGATGTGTTACACAGAATTTTTAATTAGCTTGATAGCACTTTAATTGTCGATATACAAGGTAACACCTTTATCACAAATTGATGACTGATTTACTTTGCATAGAAGCTGGCAAAGCCATGTGACTTGTTTCACAGCAGTAGATACTGCTATGTACTCCGATTCTGTGGTGGATGTTGACACTGACGATTGCCTCATAGTGCACCATGTAATAGCACCATCTGATAGTATGAAGACAGCCAGTAGTAGATCTTCTAGTGTCTACATCACCAGCAAAATCAGCTTCTGAATAGCCAATACAATGGATTTTCAGGTTCAGGTATATATAGAATACTGTGATGCATGGTTGTCTTCGGGTATTTCATGATTCTCTTCACTTTACTGGAAAGCAAAGTTCCCCAAAGCAGAATGTGCCAAAATGTGTGACGTACGTCGCAGAACAATCTGGAAGAATTTTAAGAATAGTGTAGAAAAACGCTATTATGTAACATGCAAATTTTTAGTCAGCTGAGGGCTCGTTGCAGAACATTGCAAAACATTCTGCTTTGGGGCCAAAGTTTAGTAAGAAATCAGAAAATTTTCTGTTCCAACACTGTTTCAATCCATATATTTATTTTTTTAGTTTGCACACTAAAATCTTCCTTGATAGACAAACCCAGAGGAAGTTGCATGTATATCTCGATATCACCATGTAAAAATGCTGTTTTTATATTGCACTGCAAGATTTTCAACCTCCTCTGAGCAGCAATTGCAATGATGGTTCTTATAATGTCATGCCTTGTTGTTGGTGCGAACGTTTCATTGAAGTCGACTCCCTCCACTTGTGAGAACCCTTCCACACACAGACGAGCTTTGTAACGTTTGATGTTTCCATTGTGCACTAGTATTTTATGTTAAACACCCACTCTTTGATCCAATATGACAAGGGCGTAGCCAGGGAGGGGGGACTTGGGGGTCTGGTTCCCCCCCCCCCCCCCCGAAATGTGAGAAAATGACCGAAAAAAGGGAAAAAGATGGCCAAATCCATTGTTCTGTCACTTTGGTCCCCCCCCGAAATGAAAGTGGTCCTTCCCCCCCCCCCCCCCCCCGAACAAAATTTCTGGCTACGCCCCTGCAATATGACATTCTTTCCTTCAGGATATCCCACCAGCTGCCAAATGTTGTTTTTCTGAAGTGACTCAAGTTCTTGCATGATTGCTTCTTTCCATTTTTCAGATTGATGAGAATCCATGGCTGCTTAGTATGTCTCTGGGATTTCTATTTCAGCAACATTGACATCGTAGCATCTGGTAGTTCTTAAACTTCCTCTGGGTCTGAGATCACATGATAGAATTTGTTCATATGTCGATCCCTTTAATGGCTGTGATAAGCTAAGTGTTGCCTTTACCTTTCACCAAGTCTGTTTCATCTTCTAACCAGTGGCGTTGTCTTCAGATTCAGGGCTTTTGAAGCATCTTTGGGAAATGACTGGATACGATCTTTCGTTGAATGTGACATTTCTTGACACAAGAACAATAAGACCAAATGAGCACATTACACTTTGACATGCATGCATGCTAGTAAGAACATAATTTTTATTATTAATATTCCGTATTCGCACAGCATTGTATCAGAATTAAAGCATTTCTTAAGGGGAATAGATTCTTTTGTATTGGCAAAAACCTGTGGCATGTAAGGGGTACGCTGTTTTCAACATTTTCATGACAGATTCATAAAAAAAAAGCGGAAATTGTTTTCTGTTGGATATGATTGCACTTCATAATTTGTGTTTCCTTGCACAATAGCAACATGCCATGTAAAAAATTTCATGAGATCTGGCTTATAAAAGTATATTTTATCATACCTCCTCTGCTTGCTAATCATATGGCACTTCCTCGGGCTCTGCTAAAGATACTGTAAAGAAGAGTGTAGATTTAATGGGTTTCTGATTCTGTGCCCTGTAGTACTGTCATGGCCCCCCACATTCTGGAACACACCCCGAATCTGGGATCTTGCACGGGTCCTGCTATCAAGGGCACAAAAATGTTCTTCCTAAGAAGTTCTGAGTTTTTTTCTTCAAAAAGAATTAAAATCAACAGAAATGGGTAATTAATATAATTAAGAATTGCTGTAACGTGAAGGGTATTTTACTTCAATATTTATATTTTTTTTCATCATAAATATTTTTTCCCCTCATTTGTCGCCTGGAGGAGGTGGGCAGCCCCCATCAGCGTCCCTCACGTACGCGCATCAGGTTTCTGTGAATTTACAGCATGAGATGCCAAACAGATGATGGTAATTGCCCAGGGCTGCAGCCCTGCCAGCCCCACTCTTGTAGAGGGACATGGCTAATATACTATTATACTAATAAGTATTTAAAAAATGCTAATAAATACTATTGTTATAATGTTTATTTAGATTATACCTTTAGGGTATTGATTAATTTTACATTTACAAGTTTAAGAATTTATATAGGGGGTTGGCTGTGATGAGAGGGGTATTTGCCATTATCAATATAATATCATTTGCACTTCTATTACCACATGAAAACCCAGGTTCGAACTTACCATTCCTGAAAAGACAATCATGTTCTCAACAAATAAACCAGACACAGTGAGCCAAGAAATACATCAAATTTCTGTTACCATAGATTTTTAATCCAAAATTAATTATTCAGCAATGCTTAGGGACCCCGTTAAGAAAGAGAAACAAAATCAAACAAAATACTCTACCACAAACATTACACAAAAAGAACTAAGCAATGAAATTAGAGACTAGTAAGGTGAACTGAAAGCATCTTGATCAAAATATGTGTAAATTTATGTGCGGGAATTCATTAAACAATTGATTTTTGTTTTTAAGCACTTGCGGTTATACGAGGACAACAGGAGCGACCGCCTTGGAGCTGGTCCTTGGGAATAAGGTTGGTCGGCGAATCGAGGAACAAAAAGATGACGGGTGACCAAGAGAGAGGGTTGGCGACCTGCGTGACAGTGGCCGACCGAGGATAGTAGACAAATCACAGTCCTGGAGTGAGTAATTGAATCTGGGAGCGAGAGTGACGGTAGACGGCTGCTAGGGTTGATGACTCAGTTCTCGGTGAGCCAATGAGTCTGGGAACGAGAGTGACGGTGGATGACTGAAAAAAGTTGGTGACGGTGGGCGATCGAAAAGGGCTGACGACCGAGCAAATGAAGACGCCACCAGGCCCTGGCCACAGACCAATTACACAACCTAACTTTGGCGAGCCCGATGTCACAGAGAAGAATGCAAAGCTGGCTCTGCCAGACCCTGGTTGCGGGCCATTGGGTCTTATGTAACACTTTTCTCCACAAACAAGAATGATCTTTCAAAGCTTTAACTCTGTCAAAAAATGATTACGGGGAATCATCAATGTAACAAAAATTTTAGGGTGGCCTTTAGCCAGCTCCCAAAGGGAGCTCCACCAGTTAGCGCCTACATCGTATCAAATCCACAGGTTCAATAAGTTAGACAAAGAAGGACGCTATAAAAGTTGAGAAATTACGGGAAAAATAGAGAGGGAGTGCTGATTGGATAGAAGACGGTACAGTATATCAGTATAGAAAAGTACACTTGCCTACGTGCCAAGGTTAAGCGCGACTCTGCCAAAGAAGAAGGGGGAGAGAGAGAGACATTGAGAAGAACATCAAGATGGCATTTATTATTATTATACATCATAGCTGCCAAGTCTCCCGAATTTTAGCTTCATCGCTCAACTTCCCGAAAAGTTCTTAAAAATCTCCCGAATTTTTAAAAAAATCACAAAAATTCCCTACTTATTTAAAAAAGAAACCCCGCTTATGAAAACAATCCTTAAGGAATTTCTTGTGGGGCATGGAGCCTCTTTTTCCCACCTTTCGAAATGACGTCACACGTTGTAAATGGGGAAAGTCCATTGAGCTTATATTACTGGAGGGAGCATGACGTCAGCGGTCTCCGCCTTGGTAGTGCTGAGAAAGGTGTCCCCCAACATCTTTCGTCGGAAGACCATGTGATTCGGTGCAAACAAATACAATTTCCCATAGAGATCGATGTTAAAATTGCCGATTTTAACATACAATTGCATGAAATTTAGTAAGGTTTTCCGCCACATCAATAATTTTAAAAGTTGAATTGTCGATTTTTGAAATATTGAGTTTGCTTAGAGATATGAAGCGTAGAAAATTAAATATAAAATAATTAGCCAGACCCACTTTTGAGGTGGATATTCATGCAATAACATTAATTTCAACTTTTTATTTATATCTTCTCAAGCACGAAAATGAAAATTGATGTCTCCGTATTGTCTTATATTATCCGATTGCATCTCTCTCAATCCATATAGTTTGGATGTTTTGAAATTAATTATGGGCCCATATAAATTAAATTCCGCAGCTCTAACCAAGCATTTTTTGAAGCAAAAACAGGCAGATTAATAACTTCAAAAAAATTCGAAATTTTAACCAAAGATAATTCCAAGATTAATGAAATATGCTTTCAGCATTGATGAAATTGATAATTCCAGAATTAATGAGAGATAATTTCAGCATTGATGCAAGATACAGACTTTAATTCCCCCCTCCTCTGTATAATTGAATAAAATGTCAAATTCACCAGTCTGATAATTTGTACTTCACTAAACTTTATGGAAGAAATTTTTTGCTTAGATATTTTGGATTAAGAAGCAAACCCAGAGTTAAAAACAACAAAAAATACAAACAAGCATGCATTAATCAAAACACAAATTTTCCAGACCCAATCAATCAAAAAGCATTTTTAATCACATTTTTTCTTTCAAACATTTTGTGCATACAAAAACAACGACCGATGTCGCATACAACCAATATAGCAACCCAATATAAAAGCATACATTACTTACGAAAAAACTAATAATTAATGCTACTCTAATACAGTGCATAAAAAAGATTACGATTGTCTCAATCCAAGTAAAATAGTCATTCATTTCCTTAAATATAAATATTTAATACTCTTTAAATGTGATGTGTAAACACGATGCTGAAAAATATAACATATAAACATGATGCAGGAAATTATATATACAAATTAATTCAATACAATATTAATTCAAAAATGGTTCTATGCTAATGATTTAAAATTAAATTTACAGAAGACAAAATACGTTAATTTCAATCTTATGCAATCTGATTTACATCTTAATCTGAAATTTCATACCCTTGCTTGTGATTTTCAACCTCATTGTCATTGCGATGCAATTCAAGAAGTAAATAGTATTAAATACTTGGGTTTAAATGTAGACAGCAATTTAAAATGGAAATCTCATGTTCATGAACTACTTAAAAAACTTCGTTTTGTTTTATATAATTTTTATTATATAAGTAAGAAAGTTTCCGCTAATTTCTTAAAAGACCTTTACTATGCTTGGTTTTATTGACTTATAAATTATGGTGTAATTATATGGGGTGGTGATTATAAAACTAATTTATTGCCTTTATTTTCAATACAAAAAAGAGTTTTCAAAACTTTGAATCGGGGTCAGCCTCATTCCTCTACAATTTTTAGAAATCTTAATCTACTTCCTTTACGCCATAATGCTATTTTTCGTATTATTCTGTTCTTAAACCGTAATAAAGGCTTATGCAGTTTAAAAGATAATGTTTCCGAGCGTAGACCTCATATGATTTACCGTATTCCTACTTTTAGGAAAGAAATTTTTCGTAAACATTTTTATTATTTAGCTCCGAAATTATATAATTCACTACCGCTAGAAATACAAAATATACCCACACACGCGGCATTTAAAAAATCATTATTCAAATTATTAATTTCAATAGACGATGTAGACTCTTATTTTGACCTTTAGGAGGAGCAATAAAATTTATTAAATTTAGCTTTGCCACTTTAATTATGTATATTTTTTCAATAAAAAAAAAAATTTGTTCTTGTTTGTGTTTGTCTATGTATGTGCGAGTTTAATTTTTTTCTTCATATATTTTTTATCTATAATGTTTTGTTTTATTTTACATTTCTCGCCATGCATTAAGAACTTTGTCTTTTTTTTGTGTTGTGTACGTCTTTTCGTTCTTGATTTTTTTTATCTTTACGTATTTTTTTATTTGGCAGTGATAATTTTGTCTCTTTTATGTTGTATATCTGTCTCTTTTTTTTTTTTTTAATGTTTCTGTTCATGTCGTATGTTTTTAGATATTTTATTCATTAATTATGTAAATTTTCAATCATCCGTACAGGCATCACAGCCACTGGATGATAAATATGTTTTGTTTTGAAATACAAGGCCACAACAGACAAAATGCCCAAAGAGGTGGCTGAGAAAAAGATGCCCATAACAAATATGGATGTCAGATATTTCTAAAATACAGCAACCCAATTAAAAATGCAATACAAAAACTATAAACAATATATATACACAAGATAAAATATTATATACAATGCCCATAAAGAATGCTTATGTTTGTCTTATTCTAAGTATGGACAGCTTCTAGATTTACCCTAACACATTTATCACATTTCCTTTTAAACGTGCCAATTGTGTTATAGAATTTACTACTCCCAGGGGTAAGCTATTCCATTTATCAATATTTATTATTTATTAGAGAAAAATTCCCTGTGACACCATAACCTAGAATTGCCCCTTATCAATCCCCTTGTCGAAGCAGTTGATTGACGATGCATTGATAACACGATCCATACTGTCCATCCCATTAAAAATTTAGAATACTTCAATCATATCTTTCTAGCACCTGCGTTCATCCAACGTAAACATTTAAAAATGAAGTCTCTCTCCATAACTCAAGCAACGTATGCCAATAAGGACACGTGGTACTCACTTCGGCAGTACATATACTAAAATTGGAACAATACAGAGAAGAATAAGGACACGTGTAGCTCTTCTCTGCACTCCTTCAACCAAGTCTATGTCCCTTTGTAGCTACGGCCTTCAAAACTCCAGTCCAGGACGAACTTAGCCTCGGAAAAGGGAAAGAATGACTTCAGGAGAAAGGGAAAATACCTTTTTGAAATGAAACCGAGCATTCTATTTGGTTTTTAACCACCACTGAACAATGCTCGGAAAACCTAAGCCGCTCATCAATAAGAATTCCTAAATCGGTCACCATATTCAAGTTCGTCTGAAGCGTCTTCTTACCGGTTGACCTTGGTGATTTATTGTACTTTAAAGTGAACAAGTTTTGTGTTTCTGCTCCTTAGTCTTGTAGCATGTAACCCATCTGTAACTGTTCGATCAACATGACGTAGACAAATTTTGATGTATTTGTTCATTACACTCATAATCAACCAATTTCGGTGATTAAATAATGGAGGCTGTTCAATTATGTGTTCTTGCAGCAATTCAAATAAATGATTTTTCAAATTCTGTCTCGTTTCATTAAATATTCTCAGAAGTACATTCTTTCCCTTTAAATTTCCAAATGTCTTGAGCATTCGAACAGCCTTTTCGGTTTTTTGGCAGGTGTAGATAACATCTTGCGAAGCTTTTTTCCAAACCTCCTCTATTTTTGATGGGCAGCAGTTTGGATCGAGAGTTATCGCCAGTTATTAAGGCGTCTACACACTTTAATTTCTTAGCTGGATTTGTTACAAGAAGCATTTCTATTTAGATGACAACGTCATCAACATAGATGGATAAAGAGGACTGGCAATAGGTCTGGCATAAATTGTGGTCAGCCTCTTCAGATGATGTATCTGTGACAATCTCATCACCTATTCTATTAAATTCTCTGTTTATGTTGTCCACAAATACATCTTCAGAGGTGCTACCAACATTCAAAATTGTTGTTACATCTTGGCTAATACAATTAACCGAGGAAAATTCTTTCAACTCTAAATGAATTAGCAGTCTTTTATATGCTGCTTCAAATTGAGAGGATGTGGAGTTATTGTTGTGCCCTCCCCTACTTCGAATTGCATTAAAAATACAAATACAACGCCACAACAGGCAAAATGCCCAATGAGGTGGCTGATAAAAAGATGCCCATAAAAATATGGTTGTCATATGTTTCAAAAATACAGCAACCCAATTAAAAATGCAATTAACACAAATTACAAACAATATATACACATGATAAAACATTATACAATGCCCATAAAGAATACTTATGGTTGTCTTATTCTAAGAATGGATAGCTTCTCGATTTACCCCAACATGTTTATCGTATTTCTTTTTAAACGTGTCAATTGTGTTACAATTTACTACCTCCGGGGGTAAGCTATTCCATTTATTAACAACCCTATTGGAGAAAAATTCCCTGCGACACCATAACCTTGCGTTGTCCCTCACCAATCGATACTGGTGTCCCCTTGTAAAAGCAGTCGATTGGCGGTGTACTAAAAGTTCATGGTCCATCCTATCCATCCCATTGAAAATTTTGAACACTTCGATCATATCTCCTCGACACCTGCGTTCATCCAATGTAAACATATTCAAAAAATGAAGTCTTTCTTCATAACTCAAGCCCTGTGTGCCAATAAGGACACACGTAGCTCTTCTCTGCACCCCTTCAACCAAGTCTATGTCCCTCTGTAGGTATGGTCTCCAAAACCTTACAGCATACTCCAGTCCAGGACGAACTAAGCCTCGAAAAAGCGGAAGAATGACTTTAGGAGAACGCGAAGAGACCTTTTTGAAAATGAGACCAAGCATTCTATTCGATTTTTTGACAACCGCTGAACAATGTTCAGAAAACTTAAGTCGCTCGTCAATGAGAATTCCCAAATCGGTGACTCTAGTTGCATCCGGGATAGTGACACCATTCAACTCGTAAGAGAACCGTGGGTTGTTCGAACCAAAATGAGCGACCATGCACTTATCTACGCTAAACGTCATGCTCCATTCATTTGCCCATGCTGCAATCTTGTTTAAGTTGGTCTGGAGCAACTCCCTATCGCTTTCATTTCCGATTACCCCCATTAGCTTCACATCATCTGCGAATTTGCTAGTAATTCCATCGATACCCTGATCGAGTTTGTCGATAAAAAGTGAAAAAAGTATGGGGCCAAGGACACTTCCCTGAGGAATTCCACTTGTGACGTCTGTCCAACCAGAGAATTCCCCGTTCACCATAACTCGTTGCGACCTATCTCTTAACCACGATTCTATCCAATTCAGCAAGTTGCCCCCTATTCCAATCTCGTGTAAACGCTTCAAGAGTTTGCCATGTTGGACCCGATCGAATGCCTTCTGGAAATCAAGGTAAACAACGTCGACATTTTTGCTCTTACCCAAAGCCTTAGTCACTTAATCATAGAAGCAAAGGAGGTTAGTTACACATGACTTCCCCTTCCTGAACCCATGCTGATTATCCGACAATACATTATTCTCGTCTATCCACTTCACAAACTGCCTTTTGATGATAATTTCCAAAATTTTCGAGAGGGAGCTCGTCAAACTCACTGGACGATAATTAGACACCACTTCTCTACTACCCTTCTTAAATATCGGAACAACGTTAGCCAGTTTCCAATCTCTCGGGACGATACCCTCAGCAACACTACTCCTGTATATCTGTGCGACTGGCCCCAACAATTCATTAGCACCTTCCCTGAGAACCCTGGGATAGATATCTGGTCCTGGTGCTTTGCTTGCACATACATTTCTTAGAAGATTTAGGACCTCCACGTCTTCCAATTGAATATCGTTGAGCGTTTTATTACCCCATGCAACACCCGTATATCGAATATCATTATCTCCATTAAAAACCGACGCGAAAAAGTCATTGAAAGCACTACACATGCCTACATTGCTCTCTACTTTTGAGCCTCCTATCGAGAGGGGGCAACTGTCCCCTTACATCCATTATTGACGTATCGAAAAAATGATTTTGGGTCAGAGCCAATGTTATCTGCCAACCTAGATTCAACTTGCTTTTTACTATCCCTTATCGCTTTCTTCAACAGTCTTCTTTTATCAGTAAACAATGATAGGTCACCTCGTCCACTTTTATACTCTCTGAATGCTCTTTTCTTTTCAAGATAAAGGTTCCGCACGCTATCCGTGAACCATAGAGGGTGTGATGTACAAACACGCTTTTTTCGAACAAAGGGTATGACGTCGTGCAAAACAGAGGACAGCTTCGTACTAAATTCTTCCCATTGACTTACCACCCCTACTGATTCCAACCGGTCTTTGAAAACTTCCGCTAACCTTCTTCGCAAAACATCAAAGTTAGTTCTCCGAAAACAAGGAACCAGTCTTTTGTTATCAACCTCACCCAAGGAAAAGTTACAGTGAAATCTGACGATACGATGATCACTGGAAGAAAACTCTTCCCCTACCGAAACATGTTCAACTAGATCCTCAGAACTAGTAAGAACTAAATCCAAAATAGCAGTACTCCTAGTGGCTTCTGATACATGCTGATACAAAAAATTTTCGAGCACCAACTTAAGAAAGTCTCTTTCATACTGATTTCCAGATGAAAGGTTCTCCCAATCAATACCCGGGTAATTGAAATCCCCTAGTATGAGAACCCTCTTTCGCTTACACATGTAGGAAATTTCATCATGCATTTTGGCGATATAGTTTTGATCCCTATTCGGTGGATTGTAACAAACCCCAACAATAAGCTTATGACGTCTTTTGTTCTCAAGTTCAACCCATATGGTTTCAATATCACTTCTCTGCACGTTACACTCTCTAGCCTTCAAACATGATTTCACGTATATCAACACTCCACCCCCTTTCCTATCAGATCTCTTTCTCAAAAAAGTATCGTATCCGGAGATGTGTAAGAAAGATTCATCCCCATCGTTTGCCCAAGATTCTGTAATGGCTATAAGATCCAAGTCCTCCACAACTATCATAGTTTCTAAAAAATCTTTCTTGTTACCCAAGCTCCTGGCATTTATTAACACACATTTTAATTTGCCCGGTGGTTTGTTGTCAATCGAGAAGCCATCCAAGTCAGAGGTGGGTAATTCCCCGTCAGTACTGTTGTGATTATCATTAACTAACCCGCATTCCCGACTACGTGGTCTGGGAGTAAAAAACCTGACCTAAGACTATCGTAAACCTCCCAGACCCCTGTCTTATTTAGATGGATCCCATCCGAACGAAGCCACCTATCGGTAAATGCGGGAAGCTCCAAGAACGTGACCCCAAGTGAGGAGCAAATGTCCTTCAGGCCTATATTGAATTGGTGGATCCTACTCCTATATCCCCTACTACCCCTTGGCAGCACTGGAATCACTGCCACATCTGAACCCCCCTCCCTAGCGGATAATAGTAAATCCCGGTATTCTGACAGAGACTCACTAATATTCGCTCCTACCTGATTTGTTCCCACCCACAGAATCACCCGCAAGGGCAACTTTCGGCGATGAAAAACATCTCGAACGTTGCCAATCTTCCCCCCAGGAAGACAACAGCGCTCGAAACCCCGAAAATCCCTACACACTCGGTTCCCAAGTTCCCTAACCATAGAATCGCCGATGATTAAACCCCTATCACTATCCCCCTCTACCTCATCCACGACCACCCATTCACCCTCTAAAATGTCGTTGTTCGTGGAGATTGCTTCTTCATCAACAGGTGGCTCGACGACCAGAGGGTCCGTTATAACCGGGCCCTCTAGCACCCTAACTTTTTCCCGTAAAGCTTCGACCTCGAGTTCCAGCCTTTTTCTATCCAAGCACCCTTTACAATTGAAACTATCAGCTACTATACCCCTAGACCAGGGTAACCTCCCGTCGCAAGCTCTACACAACACTAGTCGAGGTCGAGGCATACTAACACTATTGCTAAAGCTAGATAATAATAATAATACTTAACAATACGAAAATGAGAAACGTTAACTGGAAATTAAAATAATGTAAAATACATTACTATGCAAAATATACATAAGAGACTATACGAAAAAATTACGTAAAGTAGAATGCTCAGCACTAAATCACGAAGAATAAAATAAATATGTATATAAAGAATACACACCCTCTAAAAAAAGTATTAAGCTACGAAGTACAATTTATACTTATTAGAATTAGCTAACTATCTCAAAACACTAACACTACAACAATAGGCCCAAATGGAAGGAAAACAACGTTATTGAGAGTACCCGGGAAAAAGTATACACTGTTTGCTAACACTAACGTCCAAAAACCTACGAACTTATATCAAAGAAGCGAGCGAACCTGGCGAAAAAACAACGAAAATGAAATGCGAACGAGAAAAATAAATTTAAGTCGATCGAAAATACACAACGAAAATTTAAAAAAAAAATGAGAGCAATATAAAAAAAAAAAAAACCACTTATCTCACAATCCAACGTGCGCTAAAAAAAAGAAAATCACCGCAGAATATGACCCAAAAATAAACAACACGCTAAGTAAAACTCACGAGAACGAAGAAAGACACAAAATGGCGCACTGGCGTGTCGGTGAGCGGAGCGTGATAATAGCACGTCCGTTCCCAACGACATAAGCAACTTAAAACAATGACATGAATTGTAAAAACTATAATTTGTCATAAAAACCAATGGCTTTGATGAATTTAAAAATGCGAGATGCATCGCAATGGTCAGATAAAATGTCACGAAGTGAAAGATGATTCTGACCAAAAGCGGTCGTAAAATGATGACGATGGTGCGAACAAGTAGCCGAGACACAATTGCAAACCACACTCAACAAGATCAGCAAGTGGGCTCATGATAACGGCTTTTCATTCTCCGCTTAAAAGACTGCCGCTGTGCACTTTTGTCGGCGTCGAGACCTACACGATGACCCACAGTTGTTTCTCTAACAATCTATGCTGCTCAAAACAATTAGGGGAGCACATGGTTTCAACAGAATTACGCAAAGATGTATACCGATAAGTAACAAAATGAATCATCCATAATTTAACGCCTAGCAGGAAACGGAAGAAGAAAACTTCATATGCAAATCAAAGTTCATGACGTCAAAAACCAGAAAAATGAGATAAGGGCAGAAATCGGGATGTTGCAGAAACGTCTGTTTTACTGCCGTAACTGTGAAATTCGATTGCGCAGTATTTTTTTTTTGAAACAAGGTGACTTGAGGATGCCTCAACAACGTGATTCACCGGAATCCATGACATGCCGTGTTATAGGCAGACTGGAATCCGGGCGCAAACAACGTAGTGTCACGGACGCTGTTGGAGTCGCCAGAAGTGTTGTTGCAAGGCTGTGGAATCGATTCCAAGAAACAGGAAATGTTAGACGTCGACCAGGGCAAGGTCGGCCACGCGCCACTACAGCAACTGATGACCGGTATATACGGTTAAAAGAACAGAGAATACTACGCAGCTGCAAAGACGGTTGCTCTTGGCAACAGGACGAAGGGTGTCCAGCCAAACAGTACGTAATCGGCTTCATGAGGGAGGGCTCTATGCACGCAGGCCAATGGTCTGCATTCCGTTGACCCCACGCCACCGTGCGGCCCGAAGAAGATGGGCTGCTGAACATCGAGATTAGGAGCAACATGATTGGAGCTAAGTGCTGTTTACAGACGAGTCCCGATTTGGTATGGAGGGACAGGGGCACTCGAAATAACCCCGCATTCGTTCGTGAAAGGTCACAATACAGACGAGCTGGTTGGATGGTATGGGGTGGAATCAGCATAGGCGGACGTACGGACCTGCATATCATTCGGAGGGGTGTAATGTGATAGGCCTCCTCGTGGTGCACCCTGGGTAACGCCAAATCTATCACACGTCATTGTCATCGCTTTTTGTGCTCATATACTTCACCTTCAATAGCCCAAATTACATGTTTATTTCTACACATCTTACAGTACATGTCTTGCGTCTCGTTTTGTCCTGTACATGTTTTTGTCTTTTGTGTCCAACCCCTCATTGTGGGCCCCGCTCAGGCGGGGAGGGGTCCTCCCGGATGGGGCATTGCTTCTAGCGTATGCTCCATCCGGGACGCTGTCTACCTGCATGTTTGCCGTGCGTGGAGACCCGTAAGGCTGGAGATGGGGATCCTGGTTAGCCTGATGCGCTAGCTTTGGCCTCGGATTCAGCCGAAACGGGAGGCTTGGATTAGCCCCGTCCAGGTCAATCGGCTGTGGTCGCCTCGGTGGCTGAAGGGGTTACACTACTGGGCAGGTAGAGGGGCCGGGCCTGCCGGACGTCGTTGAGGTTTGTTGGTGCTGCTTCACGACGATCTTGGATCTTGAACGCGTCTGCTCGCCTGCTTTGGTGGTGTATAGCTCCCACCTAACCTGACGTTGCTACTAACTTTCACCGGTTACGTGTGCGCGTCCCCTCGTAGGGCTCCATGGTGGGCATGGTGGGTGGGAGTGGAACAATACCCATTCAAATATGGGAAAAAATCAAAATGCACCAAAACGTCAAAGAACTGCTTCAAACCAAACACATGTCACTGTAACTGCTTCAAATTCATCAACTGTCTCATTTTTCTTTCTGCACTCTTCAGATGCCGAAAAACCGCTGGCCAAAGTATCACCATTTCTAATAGATAAAGCTCTCTATGGCACAGTTGGTACCTTAAAATCGGTGAAGGCCCTTCGTTCAGGAGACCTTCTCATCGAAACTAACACATCCAAACAAGCCGAACTCATTCAAAAGCTCACATCTCTCGGAGACATTCCAATAACAGTCAAAATCCATCCCACGTTGAATTATTCACGTGGTGTCATTTCAGATAATAACTTAATTAACATGGATGAAGAAGAACTAACACAAGAGCTGGCGTCTCAAGGTGTAACATCTGCCAAACATATTATGAGCCGCAAAGATGGCAATCCAGCTCCCACACGAAACATAATTCTCACATTCTCATCACCAACATTGCCAAAAGATATCAAAATAGGTTATTATAACCTCAAAATCCGGCCATACATTCCTAACCCTGTTCGATGCTTTAACTGCCAAAAATACGGCCACTCACGAACGGCGTGCCGAAGCCAACCCACCTGCGCAAAATGCGGTGAGAAGGACCACATTTCGGACAACTGCACTAATTCACCATTCAAGTGCGTCAATTGCGGTGGCGACCACCCCGCATTTGACAGAAAGTGTCCGAAATGGAATGAAGAAAAAGAGATCCAGAAGATCAAGGTCCTCAATAACATCTCATATATCGAAGCACGCCGTCGTACTAACCAAACTCCAATAGGTAATAGATCATATTCTAATATGGTAACAAATCCATCATCAGCTAATATGACTAACAATGTTGTCACCAAAGCATCCGTAACAACTCAGACTGAACCAATAGCTGATACATCAACTCAAACATCATCATCTAACCAACCGTGTAATAGTTGTGGCTGCTGTTGCTCTGCTGGATTACGGAGGGAGTCCACTACCTCCGAAGAAGAGGCAGGAAAAGCAACAGTGCACACATTCAAAAAACCTACTGTTACTAAACCCAAGATTAATTCTGGAAATAAATCTAAAAAGACCGGATATTCAAGAAAAGCAATACAGAGAGCAATAAAATGTCCCACCCTCAAGAATGTGTCACTAATTGATGACAAGTCAATTGGTGACATGGATCTTGATAATCTATCAGAATCTGGTGGTACTCGCCGGAAACTAGACCGGAATAAATTTAAAGACCTCGAACCGTCTACTTCTACCTAATTTATGGCCAACATAATTCAATGGAACATTCGTGGTCTTAGATCCAATTACGAAGATCTCAAGGATTTGATCAATCGTTATCATCCTGTTTGCGTGGCACTCCAGGAAACTTTTACAAAGCCCTCGGAGACATGGAACATCAGGCGACATTCCCTCTTTCGTATTGACTACGATGACAGGAGTAGAGCTTGCCGCGGTGTTGCTCTGCTGGTTCCACATCACGTGTCGTCGCGCGTTCTAACGCTGCGCACGAACCTGCAAGCCATCGCGGTGGAAATCTCTACAGGCCTAAGAATTACCATCTGTTCTATTTATTTGCCACCAAATGACACCATCTTACAGAGAGATCTAGAAGATCTGATTGATCAATTACCTCCACCATTTTTTCTTCTTGGAGACTTCAATGCACATAACCTGATATGGGGTTCTAACAGCAACACCCCACGTGGCGAAATGGTTGAACAGCTGTTAGAAGACATGGACCTCGCCATCATGAATGATGGCAGTTTCACTCATTTTCATGCCCCAAACAATAGTTTCACTGCAATAGATCTATCCTTATGTTCACCCTCACTCTTGCCCAACTGGTCCTGGTCGGTTGATCCGGACCTCCACGGGAGCAATCATTTTCCTCTAGTGGTTAAGTGCCTTGATCGAAGCCATAGCATACCTGAGGGTCCTCCTCGGTGGAAGCTTGTGGCCGCCTGATGGGCAGACTTCACGGTCAAGGCAGAAATCACGGAGGATATGGTTTCGCAACCCGACGTCGACCACTGTGTCGACCTTGTGACCAGTTGTATGATCTCAGCAGCCAAAGAAACAATACCCAAAGTCTCCTCGAAACTTCCTAAATTTCCTAAACCTTGGTGGAACCACGAATGTAATCTTACGATTAAAGCACAAAAGAAAGCGTGGAGTAGGTTCCGGCGGTATCCTACCCATGACAACAAGTTGGCGTTTTTAAAAGCAAAGGCGATAGCGAGAAGAACCAGGCGCCAGGCTCAACGAGAGTCCTGGCAAAAGTTTACCACGGGAATCAATTCATCTACTTCATCGAAAGTCATTTGGGACCGGATCCGAAAAATCAATGGTCATTATCAGTCTCATCCAATCACCATTTTAAACACCAATGGCACTATCATCAGCGATGTGAGGGATATTGCGGATACCATCGCCGCCCATTTCGCCACTGTCTCCAGTGATGCGAATTATCCCCCATCGTTTCATCCCATTAAATCATCGGCCGAACGTACATCGTACACCTTCCGGCCTTTTACACCAGAGGGGTACAATTCCTTGTTCACCCTTCATGAACTGACGACGGCCTTGCAGCGAAGTCCTGACTCAGCTGTAGGGCCGGATGCCATTCATTATTCCATGATTCGGCATCTATCACCAGAATCACTGTCACATTTACTCATTTTATTTAATCGGATCTGGGTCAGTCATTCATTTCCTGACACCTGGCGAGCAGCCATTGTTCTTGCATTCCCGAAGCCTGGCACAAATCCTCAGCAACCTAACAGTTACCGACCCATTGCTTTGACCAGTTGTTTATGTAAGCTCATGGAACGCATGGTCAACTATCGCCTTATGCACTACCTTGAGGTTAACAATATTTTATCGAAACATCAAAGCGGCTTTAGACGGTTCAGGTCCACAACATGCAATATGTTACGCCTTGAGACATCAATAAGACAAGCATTCGTAAAGAGGGAGCATATGATAGCTATATTTTTCGATATAGAAAAGGCCTACGATCGTACATGGAGGCACGGAATTGTGTGACACTTTTTATTTTGAGACTCAACGGGGTGTTGAACCAACTCCCGTTGTCAGTCACTGGCGCACTTTACGTGGATGATCTGTTAATATCATATCAATCAGTGAATATGAGGTCAGCCGAGAGACAATTACAAACTGCTCTCAACAAGATCAGCAAGTGGGCTCATGATAACGGTTTCTCTTTCTCCGCTGACAAAACCGTCGCTGTGCATTTTTGCCGGCGTCGTGAGCTTCATGATGACCCACAATTATTTTTAAATAATAGTCAAATACCTATTGTAGAGAATACAAAATTCCTCGGGATTTTATTTGACAAGAAACTTACATTTAAACCTCAAATTGCGCAATTAAGAGCTCGTTGCATGAAGACGATGAACCTCTTGAAGGTCATCTCTTCTACATCGTGGGGAGCTGACCGTAAGTCGCTCCTCCACTTATATAAAGCTCTAATACGATCAAAGCTCGACTACGGTTCCATTGTATACGGGTCAGTCCCTCGGAGCTATCTGAGTGTGCTCGACCCAATTCATCATCTCGCTCTCCGCATTTGCTCTGGAGCTTTCCGAACTTCTCCCATGGAAAGCCTGTATGTCGAATGCAACGAGCCATCACTGACATCAAGACGCCAACAACTTTCTTTGAAATATTATATCAAAATGAAGTCTTTACCAGGTCATCCACTTCATCGTGTCATTTTTAATCCGTCATTTCATAGACTTTTTGCTGCTCGACCTTCATGTGTTCCATCTTACGGTCTTCGTATGGGGGCACTTGTAGAAGAAATACAAATAGACATCAGTCGTGTGGCCCCAGTTGCTTGGCAACTGGCACCATGGGAGCAGTCTCTGCCAGATGTCTCTCTTTCATTATCGTTATACCCCAGAGCCACCACAGCAGATGTTATATATCGACAGATATTCTTCAGGCACAGGGGTAGGTACAATAGGTACTTCCCCATATATACCGATGGCTCCAAGAGCCCTGGCCATGTCGGTTGTGCCTACATCTGCTGTGAGGAGACATCTTTCAAACTTCACGACACATTCTCTATTTATTCGGCAGAACTGTACGCAATCCTTCAGGCTCTACGTCATATACGACGCAAACGCCACCGACGATGCATCATTTATAGCGACTCTCTCAGCGCATTGCAAGCACTGTGTTCCTTCACTTTTCACACTCATCCATTCATTCATGCCATTTTTCATGAACTGCATCACCTCATTCATCACGGTACCACAGTAAAATTTTACTGGGTACCAAGTCATGTAGGAATACCGGGCAACGAAAAAGCAGACAACGCAGCTCGAACAACAACTAACATTGATAATAGCCTTCTGGTACCTGCCAGTGACCACTTCTCAATCCTCCGGGAAGTGATGCATCGCCGCTGGCAGGATCATTGGAACAATCAAACTAATAATAAACTTCATGCCATCAAGCCCACACTTGGCCACTGGCGTTCGAGCAGCAGAACTAACCGAAAGGAGGAAGTTCTGCTTGCCCGGTTACGCATAGGACACAGTCGCCTCACACAATCATATTTGTTATTACGAGAGAGTCAACCAGAGTGCCCTCATTGTCAAAGTCCATTGACCATTGCTCATGCTTTTACTTGTTCACATCATCGTCATCATTTTACGACCGCTTTTGGTCACAATCATCTTTCACTTCGTGACATTTTATCTGACCATTGCGATGCATCTCGCATTTTTAAATTCATCAAAGCCATTGGTTTTTATGACAAATTATAGTTTTTACAATTGATGTCATTGTTTTATGTTTCACGTTGCTTTTTTATCATGCACAGTTTTTGTTTTGACATGACAAAAGGACATTTTTTTTAATTTTTATATTTGTTTTGGCGCAGTTTGACCAAATTGGTCCTTGCGCCAATAAACCCAAAATCCAATCCAATCCAATCCAATATCATTCGGAATGGCACTTTGACGGTCCGAAGGTATGCAGACGAGATACTGCGACCTCATGTCATCCCTTACGCTGGAGCCATTGGAGATTCCTTTGTTTCCCAGGATGATAATGCCCGACCGCATAGAGCTCGTCTGGTGGAGAACATGCTTGAAGCTGAAACAATACAGCGTATGGAATGGCCAGCGTGCTCTCCTGACCTGAATCCAACATGCTCGGACGACGCATTGCTGCGCGACCAAGGCCGCCTGTTACTGTCCGAGACATGCAGATTGGGGAATACTGTTCCACTCCTCAAGAAGTGCAAATTCTGATCGATAACCTTATCGCATATATGGCAAACAGGTGTGCAGCAGTCTTAGCTGTTCGAAAAGACCACACGCCCTATTAAAATTCATGCATCATGGCTAAACAGTACTTCTTTTTATCGTTTACATGTAACCAAATTGTTGCCCTAAATCATGTTTTCAAAGAATTAAAGCTTAATTCCAAATTTTTTTACGTCTTTTTTCTGTATTGCGCATTGATACGCATGTACTATCCATTGTATGCCAATACGTGGCTGTCTCGCACGGTTTTCTTTACTTTTTTGCTTGCTTCCCTACTTGTTTTGAGCAGTGTAACATCTATTGTAGAAAACACTAAATACGTCGGCATCACATTTGACAAAGAAACTCACTTTCAAACCTCATATTGCACAGTTAAGAGCTCGTTGCATGAAGACGATGAACCTCTTGAAGGTCATCTCTTCTACATCGTGGGGAGCAGACCGTAAGGCACTCATTCACTTATATAAAGCTCTTGTAAGATCGAAGCTCGACTACGGCTCCATTGTATACGGGTCAGCACCTCGGAGTTATCTGAGTGTGCTCGACCCAATTCATCATCTCGCTCTCCGCATTTGCTCTGGAGCTTTCCGAACTTCTCCCATGGAAAGCCTCTATGTCGAATGCAACGAGCCATCACTGACATCAAGACGCCAACAACTTTCTTTGAAATATTATATCAAAATGAAGTCTTTACCAGGTCATCCACTTCATCGTGTCATTTTTAATCCGTCATTTCATAGACTTTTTGCTGCTCGACCTTCATGTGTTCCATCTTACGGTCTTCGTATGGGGGCACTTGTAGAAGAAATACAAATAGACATCAGTCGTGTGGCCCCAGTTGCTTGGCAACTGGCACCATGGGAGCAGTCTCTGCCAGATGTCTCTCTTTCATTATCGTTATACCCCAGAGCCACCACAGCAGATGTTATATATCGACAGATATTCTTCAGGCACAGGGGTAGGTACAATAGGTACTTCCCCATATATACCGATGGCTCCAAGAGCCCTGGCCATGTCGGTTGTGCCTACATCTGCTGTGAGGAGACATCTTTCAAACTTCACGACACATTCTCTATTTATTCGGCAGAACTGTACGCAATCCTTCAGGCTCTACGTCATATACGACGCAAACGCCACCGACGATGCATCATTTATAGCGACTCTCTCAGCGCATTGCAAGCACTGTGTTCCTTCACTTTTCACACTCATCCATTCATTCATGCCATTTTTCATGAACTGCATCACCTCATTCATCACGGTACCACAGTAAAATTTTACTGGGTACCAAGTCATGTAGGAATACCGGGCAACGAAAAAGCAGACAACGCAGCTCGAACAACAACTAACATTGATAATAGCCTTCTGGTACCTGCCAGTGACCACTTCTCAATCCTCCGGGAAGTGATGCATCGCCGCTGGCAGGATCATTGGAACAATCAAACTAATAATAAACTTCATGCCATCAAGCCCACACTTGGCCACTGGCGTTCGAGCAGCAGAACTAACCGAAAGGAGGAAGTTCTGCTTGCCCGGTTACGCATAGGACACAGTCGCCTCACACAATCGTATCTTTTACTACGAGAGAGTCAACCGCAGTGCCCTCATTGTCAAAGTCCATTGACCATTGCCCATGCTTTTACTTGTTCACATCATCGTCATCATTTTACGACCGCTTTTGGTCACAATCATCTTTCACTTCGTGACATTTTATCTGACCATTGCGATGCATCTCGCATTTTTAAATTCATCAAAGCCATTGGTTTTTATGACAAATTATAGTTTTTACAATTGATGTCATTGTTTTATGTTTCACGTTGCTTTTTTATCATGCACAGTTTTTGTTTTGACATGACAAAAGGACATTTTTTTAATTTTTATATTTGTTTTGGCGCAGTTTGACCAAATTGGTCCTTGCGCCAATAAACCCAAAATCCAATCCAATCCAATATCATTCGGAATGGCACTTTGACGGTCCGAAGGTATGCAGACGAGATACTGCGACCTCATGTCATCCCTTACGCTGGAGCCATTGGAGATTCCTTTGTTTCCCAGGATGATAATGCCCGACCGCATAGAGCTCGTCTGGTGGAGAACATGCTTGAAGCTGAAACAATACAGCGTATGGAATGGCCAGCGTGCTCTCCTGACCTGAATCCAACATGCTCGGACGACGCATTGCTGCGCGACCAAGGCCGCCTGTTACTGTCCGAGACATGCAGATTGGGGAATACTGTTCCACTCCTCAAGAAGTGCAAATTCTGATCGATAACCTTATCGCATATATGGCAAACAGGTGTGCAGCAGTCTTAGCTGTTCGAAAAGACCACACGCCCTATTAAAATTCATGCATCATGGCTAAACAGTACTTCTTTTTATCGTTTACATGTAACCAAATTGTTGCCCTAAATCATGTTTTCAAAGAATTAAAGCTTAATTCCAAATTTTTTTACGTCTTTTTTCTGTATTGCGCATTGATACGCATGTACTATCCATTGTATGCCAATACGTGGCTGTCTCGCACGGTTTTCTTTACTTTTTTGCTTGCTTCCCTACTTGTTTTGAGCAGTGTAACATCTATTGTAGAAAACACTAAATACGTCGGCATCACATTTGACAAAGAAACTCACTTTCAAACCTCATATTGCACAGTTAAGAGCTCGTTGCATGAAGACGATGAACCTCTTGAAGGTCATCTCTTCTACATCGTGGGGAGCAGACCGTAAGGCACTCATTCACTTATATAAAGCTCTTGTAAGATCGAAGCTCGACTACGGCTCCATTGTATACGGGTCAGCACCTCGGAGTTATCTGAGTGTGCTCGACCCAATTCATCATCTCGCTCTCCGCATTTGCTCTGGAGCTTTCCGAACTTCTCCCATGGAAAGCCTCTATGTCGAATGCAACGAGCCATCGCTGACATCAAGACGCCAGCAACTTTCCTTGAAATATTATTTCAAAATGAAGTCTTTACCAGATCATCCACTTCATCGTGTCATTTTTAATCCCTCATTTCATAGACTTTTTGCTGCTCGACCTTCATGTGTTCCATCTTACGGTCTTCGTATGAGGGCACTTGTGGAAGAACTAGAATTAGACATCAGTCGTGTGGCCCCAGTTGCTTGGCAACTGGCACCATGGGAGCAGTCTCTGCCAGATGTCTCTCTTTCATTATCATTATACCCTAGAGCCACCACAGCAGATGTCATATATCGACAGATATTCTTTAGGCACAGGGGTAGGTACAATAGGTACTTCCCCATATATACCGACGGCTCCAAGAGCCCTGGGCATGTCGGTTGTGCCTACATCTGCTGTGAGGAGACATCTTTCAAACTTCCAGACACATTCTCTATTTATTCGGCAGAACTGTACGCAATCCTTCAGGCTCTACGTCATATACGACGCAAACGCCACCGACGATGCATCATTTATAGTGACTCTCTCAGCGCGTTACAAGCACTGTGTTCCTGTACGTTTCACACTCATCCATTCATTCATTCCATTTTTCATGAACTGCATTACCTCATTCATCATGGTACCACAGTAAAATTTTACTGGGTACCAAGTCATGTAGGAATACCGGGCAACGAAAAAGCAGACACCGCAGCTCGAACAACAACTAACATTGACAATAACCTTTTGGTACCTGCCAGTGACCACTTCTCAATCCTCCGGGAAGTGATGCATCACCGCTGGCAGGATCATTGGAACCATCAGATAAATAATAAACTTCATGCCATCAAGCCCACACTTGGCCACTGGCGTTCGAGCTGCAGAACTAACAGAAAGGAGGAAGTTCTGCTTGCCCGGTTACGCATAGGACACAGTCGCATCACACAATCGTATCTTTTACTACGAGAGAGTCAACCGCAGTGCCCTCATTGTCAAAGTCCATTGACCATTGCCCATGCTTTTACTTGTTCACATCATCGTCATCATTTTACGACCGCTTTTGGTCACAATCATCTTTCACTTCGTGACATTTTATCTGACCATTGCGATGCATCTCGCATTTTTAAATTCATCAAAGCCATTGGATTTTATGACAAATTATAGTTTTTACAATTCATGTCATTGTTTTATGTTTCACGTTGCTTTTTTATCATGCACAGTTTTTGTTTTTGACATGACAAAAGGACATTTTTTTTAATTTTTATATTTGTTTTGGCGCAGTTTGACCAAATTGGTCCTTGCGCCAATAAACCCAAAATCCAATCCAATCCAATCCAGGAATACCGGGCAACGAAAAAGCAGACAACGCAGCTCGAACAACAACTAACATTGATAATAGCCTTTTGATACCTGCCAGTGACCACTTCTCAATCCTCCGGGAAGTGATGCATCGCCGCTGGCAGGAGCACTGGAACAATCAAATAAATAATAAACTTCATGCCATCAAGCCTACACTTGGCTTGTTCTGCTTGCACGGTTACGCATAGGACACAGTCGCCTAACACAATCATATTTGTTATTACGAGAGAGTCAACCAGAGTGCCCTCATTGTCAAAGTCCATTGACCATTGTTCATGCTTTTACTTGTTCACATCATCATGATTTTACGGGGGTGTAATGTGATAGGCCTCCTCGTGGTGCACCCTGGGTAATGCTAAATCTATCACACGTCATTGTCATTGCTTATTTGTGCTCATATCCTTCACTTTCAATAGCCAAGATTACATGTTTTTTTTCTACACTTCTTACAGTACTTGTCTTGCGTCTTGTTTTGTCCTGTACATGTTTATGTCTTGTGTCCAATCCCCTCATTGTGGACCCCGCTTAGGCGGGGAGGGGTCCTCCCAGACGGGGCGTTGCTTCTAGCGTATGCTCTGTCTGGGACGCTGTCTACCTGCGTGTTTGCCGTGCGTGGAGACCCGTAAGGCTGGAGATGGGGATCCTGGTTAGCCTGATGCGCTAGCTTTGGCCTCGGATTCAGCCGAAACGGGAGGCTTGGATTAGCCCCGTCCAGGTCAATCGGCTGTGGTCGCCTCGGTGGCTGAAGGGGTTACACTACTGGGCAGGTAGAGGGGCCGGGCCTGCCGGACGTCGTTGAGGTTTGTTGGTGCTGCTTCACGATCTTGAACGCGTCTGCTCGCCTGCTTTGGTGGTGTATAGCTCCCACCTAACCTGACGTTGCTACTAACCTTCACCGGTTACGTGTGCGCGTCCCCTTGTAGGGCTGCATGGTGGGTGGGAGTGGAACCATACCCATTCAAATATGGGAAAAAAATCAAAATGCACCAAAACGTCTAAGAACTGCTTCAAACCAAACACATGTCAATGTAACTGCTTCAAATTCATCAACTGTCTCATTTTTCTTTCTGCACTCTTCAGATGCTGAAAAACCGCTGGCCAAAGTATCACCATTTGTAATAGATAAAGCTCTCTATGGCACAGTTGGTACCTTAAAATCGGTGAAGGCCCTTCGTTCAGGAGACCTTCTCATCGAAACTAACACATCCAAACAAGCCGAACTCATTCAAAAGCTCACATCTCTCGGAGACATTCCAATAACAGTCAAAATCCATCCCACGTTGAATTATTCACGTGGTGTCATTTCAGATACTAACTTAATTAACATGGATGAAGAAGAACTAACACAAGAGCTGCGTAACATCTGCCAAACATATTATGAGCCGCAAAGATGGCAATCCAGCTCCCACACGAAACATAATTCTCACATTCTCATCACCAACATTGCCGAAAGATATTACCACTAATTCACCATTCAAGTGCGTCAATTGCGGTGGCGACCACCCCGCATTTGACAGGAAATGTCCGAAATGGAATGAAGAAAAAGAGATCCAGAAGATCAAGGGCCTCAATAACATCTCATATATCGAAGCACGCCGTCGTATAACCTCTAACCAAACTCCAATAGGTAATAGATCATATTCTAATATGGTAACAAATCCATCATCAGCTAATATGACTAACAATGTTGTCACCAAAGCATCCGTAACAACTCAGACTGAACCAATAGCTGATACATCAACTCAAACATCATCATCTAACCAACCGTGTAATAGTTGTGGCTGCTGTTGCTCTGCTGGATTACGGAGGGAGTCCACTACCTCCGAAGAAGAGGCAGGAAAAGCAACAGTGCACACATTCAAAAAACCTACTGTTACTAAACCCAAGATTAATTCTGGAAATAAATCTAAAAAGACCGGATATTCAAGAAAAGCAATACAGAGAGCAATAAAATGTCCCACCCTCAAGAATGTGTCACTAATTGATGACAAGTCAATTGGTGACATGGATCTTGATAATCTATCAGAATCTGGTGGTACTCGCCGGAAACTAGACCGGAATAAATTTAAAGACCTCGAACCGTCTACTTCTACCTAATTTATGGCCAACATAATTCAATGGAACATTCGTGGTCTTAGATCCAATTACGAAGATCTCAAGGATTTGATCAATCGTTATCATCCTGTTTGCGTGGCACTCCAGGAAACTTTTACAAAGCCCTCGGAGACATGGAACATCAGGCGACATTCCCTCTTTCGTATTGACTACGATGACAGGAGTAGAGCTTGCCGCGGTGTTGCTCTGCTGGTTCCACATCACGTGTCGTCGCGCGTTCTAACGCTGCGCACGAACCTGCAAGCCATCGCGGTGGAAATCTCTACAGGCCTAAGAATTACCATCTGTTCTATTTATTTGCCACCAAATGACACCATCTTACAGAGAGATCTAGAAGATCTGATTGATCAATTACCTCCACCATTTTTTCTTCTTGGAGACTTCAATGCACATAACCTGATATGGGGTTCTAACAGCAACACCCCACGTGGCGAAATGGTTGAACGGCTGTTAGAAGACATGGACCTCGCCATCATGAATGATGGCAGTTTCACTCATTTTCATGCCCCAAACAATAGTTTCACTGCAATAGATCTATCCTTATGTTCACCCTCACTCTTGCCCAACTGGTCCTGGTCGGTTGATCCGGACCTCCACGGGAGCAATCATTTTCCTCTAGTGGTTAAGTGCCTTGATCGAAGCCATAGCATACCTGAGGGTCCACCTCGGTGGAAGCTTGTGGCCGCCCGATGGGCAGACTTCACGGTCAAGGAAGAAATCACGGAGGATATGGTTTCGCAACCCGACGTCGACCACTGTGTCGACCTTGTGACCAGTTGTATGATCTCAGCAGCCAAAGAAACAATACCCAAAGTCTCCTCGAAACTTCCTAAATTTCCTAAACCTTGGTGGAACCACGAATGTAATCTTACTATTAAAGCACAAAAGAAAACATGGAGTAGGTTCCGGCGGTATCCTACCCATGACAACAAGTTGGCGTTTTTAAAAGCAAAGGCGATAGCGAGAAGAACCAGGCGCAAGGCTCAACGCGAGTCCTGGCAAAAGTTTACCACGGGAATCAATTCATCTACTTCATCGAAAGTCATCTGGGACCGGATCCGAAAAATCAATGGTCATTATCAGTCTCATCCAATCACCATTTTAAACACCAATGGCACTATCATCAGCGATGTGAGGGATATTGCGGATACCATCGCCGCCCATTTCGCCACTGTCTCCAGTGATGCGAATTATCTCCCATCGTTTCATCCCATTAAATCATCAGCCGAACGTACATCGTACACCTTCCGGCCTTTTACACCGGAGGGGTACAACTCATTGTTCACCCTTCATGAACTGACGACGGCCTTGCAGCGAAGTCCTGACTCAGCTGTAGGGCCCGACGTCATTCATTATTCCATGATTCGGCATCTCTCATCTGAATCACTCTCACATTTACTCATATTATTTAATCGGATCTGGGTCAGTCATTCATTTCCTGACACCTGGCGAGCAGCCATTGTTCTTGCATTCCCGAAGCCTGGCAAAAATCCTCAGCAACCTAATAGTTACCGACCTATTGCTTTGACCAGTTGTCTATGTAAGCTCATGGAACGCATGGTCAACTATCGCCTTATGCACTACCTTGAGGTTAACAATATTTTATCGAAACATCAAAGCGGCTTTAGACGGTTCAGGTCCAGAACATGCAATTTGTTACGCCTTGAGACATCAATAAGACAAGCATTTGTGAAGAGGGAGCATATGCTAGCCGTACTTGGAGGCACGGAATTCTTTCTGACCTCTATAATTGCGGCTTGCGGGGCAACTTGCCCATTTTCATTAAGAACTTTCTTGCTCGCCGCATCTTTCAGGTACGGATCGGAAGCACGTTATCAGCTCCCGAAATTCAAGAACAAGGTGTACCTCAATGTAGCATTTTAAGTGTAACACTTTTTATTTTAAGACTCAACGAGGTGTTGAACCAGCTCCCGTTGTCTGTCACTGGCGCACTCTACGTGGATGATCTGTTGATATCTTACCAATCAGTGAATATGAGGTCAGCCGAGAGACAATTACAAACCGCTCTCAACAAGATCAGCAAGTGAGCTCATGATAACGGTTTCTCTTTCTCCGCTGACAAAACCGTCGCTGTGCATCATGATGACCCACAATTATTTTTAAATAATAGTCAAATACCTATTGTAGAGAATACAAAATTCCTCGGCATTTCATTTGACAAGAAACTTGCATTTAAACCTCAAATTGCGCAATTAAGAGCTCGTTGCATGAAGACGATGAACCTCTTGAAGGTCATCTCTTCTACATCGTGGGGAGCTGACCGTAAGTCGCTCCTTCACTTATATAAAGCTTTAATAAGATCGAAGCTCGACTGCGGCTCCATTGTATACGGGTCGGCATCTCGGAGCTATCTGATTGTGCTCGACCCAGTCCACCATCTCGCCCTGCGGATTTGTTCTGGAGCTTTCCGGACGTCTCCAATGGAGAGCCTGTATGTCGAATGCAACGAGCCATCACTGACATCAAGACGCCAACAACTTTCCTTGAAATATTTTATCAAGATGAAGTCTTTTCCAGATCATCCACTTCATCGTGTCACTTTTAATCCCTCATTTCATAGACTATTTGCTGCTCGCCCTTCATGTGTTCCATCTTACGGTCTTCGTATGAGGGCACTTGTAGAAGAAAAACAAATAGACATCAGTCGTGTGGCCCCAGTTGCTTGGCAACTGGCACCATGGGAGCAGTCTCTGCCAGATGTCTCTCTTTCATTATCATTATACCCTAGAGCCACCACAGCAGATGTCATATATCGACAGATATTCTTTAGGCACAGGGGTAGGTACAACAGGTACTTCCCCATATATACCGACGGCTCCAAGAGCCCTGGCCATGTCGGTTGTGCCTACATCTGCTGTGAGGAGACATCTTTCAAACTTCCAGACACATTCTCTATTTATTCGGCAGAACTGTACGCAATCCTTCAGGCTCTACGTCATATACGACGCAAACGCCACCGACGATGCATCATTTATAGTGACTCTCTCAGCGCGTTACAAGCACTGTGTTCCTGTACGTTTCACACTCATCCATTCATTCATTCCATTTTTCATGAACTGCATTACCTCATTCATCATGGTACCACAGTAAAATTTTACTGGGTACCAGGTCATGTAGGAATACCGGGCAACGAAAAAGCAGACACCGCAGCTCGAACAACAACTAACATTGACAATAACCTTTTGGTACCTGCCAGTGACCACTTCTCAATCCTCCGGGAAGTGATGCATCACCGCTGGCAGGACCATTGGAACAATCAAATTAATAACAAATTACATGCCATCAAGCCCACACTTGGCCATTGGCGTTCGAGCTGCAGAACTAACCGAAAGGAGGAAGTTCTGCTTGCCCGGTTGCGCATAGGTCACAGTCGCATCACAAAATCATATCTTTTACTACGAGAGAGTCAACCGGAGTGCCCACATTGTCAAAGTCCATTAACCATTGCTCATGCTTTTACTTGTTCATATCATCGTCATCATTTTACGACCGCTTTTGGTCAAAGTCATCTTTCACTTCATGACATTTTAAATGACCACAGCGATGCATCTCGCATTTTTAAATTCATCAAAGCCATTGGTTTTTATAACAAATTATAGATTTTTACAATTCATGTCATTTTTTTATGCTTTACGTTGCTTTTTATCATGCATGATTTTAGTATTTTGACATGACAAAAGGATGATTTTTCTTATTTTTATAATTTGTTTTGGTGCAGTTTGACCAAATTGGTCCTTGCGCCAGAAAATTTAAAATCCAATCCAATCCATGATTTTACGACCGCTTTTGGTCAGAGTCATCTTTCACGACAAAAGCGATGCATCTCGCATTTTTAAATTCATCAAAGCCATTGGTTTATACGATAAATTATAGTTTTTACAATTCATGTTATTGTTTTATGTTGCTTTTATCATGCACAGTTTTAGTTTTTGACATGACAAAAGGACATTTTTCCTATTTTTATATTTGTTTTGGCGCAGTTTGACCAAATTGGTCCTTGCGCCAATAAATTTAAAATCCAATCCGAAACTAGTTCCGTCTTTCTAAGCAAATGCGACAAGTGTTTACATGAATTTGACAATCTCTATAGTATCCCGGCCAAAAATAATGACTACGCAGTCTTTCAAATGTTTTGTCGAAACCCATGAGACTATCATGAATTTCTTCCAATATTTCTTTTCGCATTGAAGTCGGTATTACAATATGTTCAATATACTCTTCTCTGACAGGCCTAATGTTTTTTGAAGCATAATGGCATAAAAAAACCATTCTTCATGAAGTATGCTTCACCAATCTTTTTGACTGGCTCTGCATTAGCCGAAGTTAACATGTCTATAATTGATTTTAATTGTGGATCCAGTTTTTGCGCTTCGCGAATTAGATTTTCGACAATATTTATCTGTCGGCGAAGACATTGTCATGATCTCGTCAATCGCGGATTATGTGTTTTAAGGTTAAGTAAGTATTTCAACGGTTTGTGGTAACTTTCCACAGTAAACCGTATACCTAGTAAATAAGGTCTGATATAATTCATACCCTCCATAATGGCGAGTTATAGGCAACACCCGATTCCTATCTTACTGGCATCCGCTGACATTATAAAGTCCATATTAAAGTTCGGATATGTTAATACCGGTGGATTTCGTAATGCTTGCTTTAAATACTGAAAAGCTTCTTCTTGACTCCGACCCCATGTAAATGTGATATTTTTCTTAGTCATATCCGTAATAGGTTTTGAATAATCTGAAGAAAATGGTATACATTTCTTAAAGAAATTACACATTCCGAGGAAACGTCTACAGTCCTTGACTGTGCGTGGTTGTGGAAATTCATAGATTGCTTTTACATTATCTGTATGTGGACGCCCATTTTCGGAAATGACATGCCCTAGATATTTAATTTCTTCAAGAAATCACACTTTTTAGGTGCTAATTTTAAATTATACTTTTCAAGTAATTGGAAGACTCGCTCTAATTTCTGGATATGGGTTTCTATATCAGGACTAGCTATCAAAAGATCATCGATGAAACAATGAATATGTTCATCATGTAATTCCGACAATAAACTGTCAGCTAGACGCAGAAATGTAGCCGGTGCTTTCTCAAGAGCAATGATAATAATTTTCTTGCCGGTGATAAATCATGTTCCGACAGTCTAGGCAATTTATTTTTCCTTAATAGAATTGGGGCCTCTTTAACATCATCTTGTTCGGAAATCGTCCCAAATCTCAATTTTGTACCTTTTTTCACATGTCTGAGCTGTTCAGACATAGTGGGAAAATTCAAATATTAATTTTCAATGAGTTTGCTACCCACAAATCACTCAGCTTATTGTTTCTTGGCGTAACCTCCCTCTATTTCACTTCCATAATCGCATCCTGGCGCATTAATTTTAATCACTTTCTGAGTACGTGCGGGCAACTAAATTTTATTAGGCGTTACTAAATTTACACATACATTCTCTGCCTGCGACACTGCAGCACACCCTGAATTCAAGTTTTATTTCTGTGAACTTATTCTTTGACATAAAGAAGAGAATCTCCCTTTTGGAGAAAATCATAACCTGAAATCCCTACTTTATGATTCACTTTGAATTTTCTTAATTTTACGGTATGCTGTAACGTCTGGCCAATTACACCACGAATTTCAATATTTTGATTTCTAAATTCACGACACCTGCATTGTAAGTACACATTATATTTATAATACTAGAATCAATTAGAGCACAAAATTCTATATTTCCGACTTTCACAATCGGTAGAGGAAAACCCCTAACCTGATTTTGTTGAATCCTATATACCTTCCTCTACCCCATGACCGTCACTTCCGAGGTCGGAAAACTTGCTGTTTACAAAACGTTCTCTCCCCCCTAGTGCCCAAGTTATTGGAAGAAACCTGTCTCCTATGAAAATCCTGCTGCCGACGGGGATTTCCTCTGCGAAAACAATTTCACAGTAGGGGGGTGGTTGACCAACATCAAACACGCGAGATTCCCTGTCGGCTGGGGGGCCTCGACCCGAAAATCGCGGAGGCACCTCAAATTTCTGCATAATACGTTGAGCTGAAAGTGGGACCCCTATGAGCAAGGACAATTTCTTCTTGGGCCAATTTTTCCATTGATGTATGCTGGAGCATACTTTCTTTTGCTACTTCCGCTAACATAGACTGCAACGAGTTCAATTCAAAAGAATTGCCCGTTGCTTGCTTCTCTATGATATTGACTGTGCCATAGTCACGACTAATTCCTTCATTTTCCTCTACAAGGGCAGCAAATTTTATTGCGGTGGCCAAATCTTGGGGGTCGTGGTTTAATACATGTTTTTGTATTTTAAGGTTCAGCCCCGCCAAAAATTGTGGCAATTTAGTACGATCTGCCGATCGTTCAACATCTGGACTATTGAAATTTGCTCATCTCAAAAATTCTGTCTTGAATCGCTCATAATTTCTTTCCTCTATTAGTTTCGGACTGTTTGCCAGAAATTTCGCGGCTCTTCCCTTTAATTTTGCTTTAAGCACAATCAACTTCATTATGTCTGCCCATTCCGCAATTCTACCAATTTCCTCTATAGATTGGAGGTAATATTCCGCCAGATAAGACGGCTCTGAACCGGAGAAACTATTAAGCAGTAGTAAATAACCCGCAATTGTATTTATTTTGACAGCTGCTCTGTCATCAGATGATTGTATATTGTACTTCATTACTGCGACTCATTTTGTTTAGTTTTTTAATCGCGTGTAAGTACCAGATACATTTAAAAATTATTTATATTTAACGTTACATTCACGGCACCATTGTACCCTTTATTGTACGCTCTCGTCATGGTATCCTTGAACTCTTACATTGCGTTGTGTGTTTTCTTCAGAACTTGGTCTCCTTCAATTTTGAAGAGCAACCCTCAAAAATTCCTGAAATAACCCTGGCTGTTAAACATTTACCGAGAGACTCGAAAATAATACGCAAGCCCTTTTAACTTTAACATTATATTCATTTACATTATTATGATTATTCATTACATATTACACAGGTACATTATAAATTAACTTTTACAGAGATGTGTGGGACTAATTAAAAATGTATAATCACAATTTCAATTCAGCCTTTTTGCACTATTTCAAGACTTTTCATTCGCTCATCCCGTCTGAGCAACTTTTTAGTATCAAACATAATCTCATTGGTTCATCACGTTCCCATTAACCTTTGACCCTACCATTTAATTTACATCCGTTTCACGTCCATAGAAACCGTCTACACGGACATTCCTTCGTAAATCAATGCATTTGACGAGCGACAAAGATTAGCCTCATCTTATTTTTCATAAGATTTCGAGTGCCGCGGGGGTCTTTAGCATGACACGAATATTTTACCCACCTATCGTTATCAACTAGGGTCTTGTTTTATTACATTTTCTCATTATCTCCGACTACATACAACTGCATTCCAAAGTATAACTTTTCCCATCAATCCAACATTGTCTCCTTGGATTAAACTTTCCCATCGCGTGCGATTCACTATTACCCAAAATTTTGCCTCCTGACCTACATTCTTATACTATCGTAGGATTTCTTTCTTCTGTGCTACATTTTCCCTTACTACTACTATTATATAATATCTATAAACTATTTCAATTTTCCGTAACTACCATCAAGTTAACATTGCTCACCGAATAAGGGGGCTAAGCGAGATGGCACGGGTGATCACTAATTTATGTATTCCCCGCACAATATTTCTATTCATCAAATCCACCGCAGCGAGTGAACTTAACCCAATAAAACTGATGATACGAATATGCACCCAGAAAGCGAAGAATATTCATTATCTGTCCTCATATGGCATGCAGCCAGTTGTGGTTTTGAAGAAAGATCCAATTTGAAATTTTTTTTTTCTCTAGCAAACCTAGTTCAAAAGCAAGATTAAAATTTTCTTGTTTAACAAAGATGTTGGCTTCGAACTCAAATATTCTGGAATTTTTCAAGGGAAAAACTTTACCTCACCATCAACAATGCATCTATCAGTCCTGATTATACAGCTTTCTACATACTCGTGGATCCTTCAAACCTTGCAGGTCGGTTGGAGGGGTGCAATGTGATGGCCTCCGCGTGGTGCACCCTGGGTAACGCCAAATATATTACACGTCATTGTCTTCACTTCGGGGCTAACGAGAAAGACCGGGCTATGGCACTCGGAGCAGAAACGATGATCACGTGACCAACTGGGTCCTAACTTTCTTCCCTGTTCCTCAAGCGCACCCGTAGCATGGCTTTCTTGCAACACATCCACTGCAATAACCAAGTTCTTCGAATGTTCTCTGCGATCTTTCGCAGTATATAAATACACATTCTGTTTGTAATATATGGCATGCTATGCACCAAACAGTTTATAAAAAAAACAATGATTTAACTTTAACGGAATATTAAAAGCTGCTTCCACAAAATTCTTTTTACACAAATTTGAATGTCATTTCCTCTCAAATTTGTATAGTATTATTTTCTTCTCACTAGATAATTACTGTATATAAAAATCTCACACCCCCCCCCCCACCACATCCTGGAGAAAGGCCCCTAGGCTATCTTTCACTGGCCCTTTTATAGTGAATTTATAAAATAAACAAAAAAATTGTCCTGGGCCCCCTGTCAGCCCCTCTTGTGAGGGCTGTACAGATTTAATTAAATTTTATAACTTGTATGCTTTTACAGTTCAACGCTCCTGATAATCCTTTTCATTTACCTTTTAGAAATAGTTAACACACACGACAATTATATACAATGAATGTAATTATTTTTTGAGTGTTGCAAAAACGTGTGCATAATACTCCCCCCCCCCCCACTTTTTTTTGGAAAATTATAAACACTGGAAGAATAAAAACTGCTACGAAGATTTTTATTTTATCCTAAAAATTGGGATAACAAACCGTTGAAAAAACACTGCACCAATTCACCTGCTTTAAACTTCACACACTCTTTAAAAATATAAAGATATCTGAAAAACCCTTCAATTAAATTTTGTTCAGATTCACAAAGTATTGTAATCCATTGCATTTTCATAACCAGCAAATGACAATCTATATAGCACTCGCATTCTGAAACTAAGTTTATTTGCATTAGCTATACAAGATCTATCAGTCTATGTAGTAAAATAGAACTTTCATCTAATTAAAAAAAAAAAAATTGTAAACTACTTATTTTTAGTATGAAGAAATATTGAAATAGGAGAAACAAAAATTCAGACATGCAAAAGTATAAAATTTTTATTTATCATTTCATGCACAATTCATCACAAAACTGGAGTTTTGTAAGAGAAAGAAATACCAAAAATATTGAAGATACAAAATACTACAAATGTGCACAACAGCGTTCTAACATATTAGGGTAATTATATATTATATATACAGGATACAAAAAAACGAGAATTTGGAAGCTACCAAAGCTGTCAATGACAGTATTGCAATACAAGTTGCTCAAATTTTCCTGCCGCCTTATTTTTTATGCATAACAGTGAGAAAACATCAACTATCACTTATGAAAAGTTTTAATTTCTAACGAAAACTAAATTTAGAAATACAATAATTTTGGGAGTATTATTTACCTTGACGTGTTAAATAACTCACAAAGGTAAACCTATCTCAAAGCAGTTCTATATTTGGGAATTCCAAATTATTTTCTACTCTTGAAACTGTTAGATTCTGCTGGACAAGCATATATATTTGTTGATATAACAATGGCCGATATATATTTGCTTTTAAATAATTGCTATTTCAGTTTTCTTATCTTTCTAACACTTTCTTTCTCATTACTTTTGGTCAACTGATCATTGAAGTATTTTACAAAATTTGCGATAAAAATTTTTGCAGTTATCAAACAAATGGTTTCTAATTTATCAACAAGGCTGCTTGCAATGTTACAATGACATACATCATTAAATGAGATGCTGTCAATTCTCTTCAAAATGATGCTTGCCAACTTGAAGAGAACAGACAGTTGTGCGCTAGTCGATAAAAATTTCTTTTTGTGACCCTTCACAATATTATACATTACGAACCACACAACGGAAACAGTAACGATAACATTCTCAGTTGGCAATGTCAATTTTCCCCTATTTAGGTCTGCCAAAAATTCATATATATCAAGTGAATCAGTAGATACGAAGTCAACGGTAACATCTGGAGAACTTCGTAACCACTGATTGCATACATCACACTTTTGTTTTGATAGAACATTTTTGGCCACATATCCACCAATGTATGTTATAATAGGTAAAACATTTTCTGGTATCATAGAAAAAGAAAATTCAATGTCTAATATGTCTTGATAATCACTCACCGCTACAACATTATCATGAGGTTCATTTGATGGAAGAAGTGTTTTCAAAGGTAAGTTTTCATTTTGAGTTGATAGAAGAATATTATTTTTGAACCGTATTTTTCTCTCATTCTCCAAGACTTGAACGAACCTGATATAGTAATTTGATCCACTCATTTGGCGGTACATGCCAAAGCGCCCTTCCAAATTGTCATTTTGAAATTTGCTCAACAAAATATAATCTACCCTATAATTATAAAAAATGTATGGAATCAATGCCAGAAAAGCATCAATGGTTGTGATAAGGGCCTGAAATGTCTGAGCAGACAATGCTTCTGAAATGGGCACAGACTGCCTCCAAACTTTCAACCACAAAGCTATTTTCTCTAATAACTGTATTTGGTGTTTAGAATCTTTTGTAATGGCCTCTCTGAACTCATCGTTGAACCTTCTTCCTTCAAACACACTCTTAACATTACACACTTTCCATAATTTCACAATAATATCTATAAAAAAACAGGTTCCCTCGACATCACCAAATATGTTTGGATGATTTTTAGCTACATGCTTCAGAGCAATAACATTTTTCTCTGAAAAAATTCTCAGAGCTAAATTCACATTTTGCTTTTGTATTCCAGAGGGCTATAAAGCTTTCAAGCTAAGTAAGTTTCCATACTTTACAAGTGAATTTTTTTCAATATCATACATTAGTTCTAGATGTTTGAACAAGGCGGTAATTACTTCATCAGGTTTTTCAATGTTAGGAAATTTGATTGATCTACCCCCATCTCGTTTAGCTTGCCAATTGTTACGAACACATTTTAGAATGTGAACTGTGTCAAAAATGAAGAAAAGCTGCCTATTTGCATCACAAGGATGTGGCACACTTGAATGTAAAATGTTATTACCAGAAAACAGTTCAAAAGCTTTGCGGTTTACATTGTTATTGTCTGATATTACTGAAAGCACTTGAAAACCAAGCTTCTCTAGAGATATAATAGCAGACATACACATATCTTTTAACTGCTGACTCGTCAAATTTTGAACTGGTACAATGTTAACTACATCTTTATATTTAGAGAGTAATGAAGAAATCATAAAGACTTGAGCTGTTTTTGCAACTTTCTCGGGATCAAAAGCACTTTGGCCATAAATGGATCCTCCTTTGAAAGACAAATCTTGCTGAATATAAATTTCGTCTACGTGCAAATTGATCAAAAATTCATGTGGTTTCAAAAATGCTAAACTTCCCTCTAATGTGGCTGAATTGAGAGAGAAACTACCAATCAAATTTTGTAAATTTCTAGAGTGGGGAAGGCATAAAACTCCAGATTTCATAAGTATGTTAATATATGTTTGGAATGAATATACAAACAAGAAGCAAATATAATAGTTTGATTTGTATATCTCCTGCCATTTTTTTCAGTTTTTAACAATATTAGTTGCTCCACAAGAAATTGCAATTTTATCGAATCATTATACATCTGTAAAGATTTCAATAAATTTACAGCAATTTCAAACGCATTGTCGGAATCGGGTGATGAACATGATTCTACATAAAACATGACATCTTTCAGAATAGACTTGGAACAGATTAGTTTTGCTTTTGAGAATTTTTTTGGTTCAATTTTGTTACCATCTATGTATACACTGTATTGTAAATTTTCATATACCACAATGCACCCAGAAACAGAAGGACATTCGTTTTCTGTCCTCATATGGCATGCAGCCAGTTGTGATTCTTTCTTGAGAAGAATCCAATTTGACGCTTCCTTTTGTTTGAAAAAATCAACCACATCATCCAAGTTCCTAATTGCATTGGAAATTTCAAAATTCTTTGATTACGATGACGGGAGTAGAGCTTGCCGCGGTGTTGCTCTGCTGGTTCCACATCACGTGTCGTCGCGCGTTTTAACGCTGCGCACGAACCTGCAAGCCATCGCAGTGGAAATCTCTAAAAGCCTGAGAATTACCATCTGTTCCATTTATTTGCCACCAAATGACACCATCATACAGAGAGATCTAGAAGATCTGATTGATCAATTGCCTCCACCATTTTTTCTTCTTGGGGACTTCAATGCTCATAACATGATGTGGGGTTCTAACAGCAACACCCCTCGTGGGAAAATGGCTGAACATCTATTAGATGACATGGACCTCGCCATCATGAATGATGGCAGTTTCACTCATTTCCATGCCCCAAACAATAGTTTCACTGCAATAGATTTATCGTTATGCTCACCTTCACTCTTGCCCAACTGGTCCTGGTCGGTTGATCCGGACCTCCTCTAGTGGTTAAGTGCCTTGATCGACGCCATAGCATACCTGAGGGACCTCCTCGGTGGAAGCTTGTGGCCGCCCGATGGGCTGACTTCACGGAGGATATGGTTTCGCAACCCGACGTTGACCATTGTGTCGACCAGTTGTATGATCTCAGCAGCCAATGAAGCAATACCCAAAGTCTCCTCGAAACTTCCTAAACCATGCTGGAACCACGAATGTAATCTTACTATTAAAGCACAAAAGAAAGCATGGAGTAGGTTTTGGCGGTACCCTACCCATGATAATAAGTTGGCATTTTTAAAAGCAAATGCGATAGCTAGAAGAACCAGGCGCAACGCGAGTCCTGGCAAAAGTTTACCACGGGAATCAATTCATCTACTTCATCTAAAGTCATTTGGGACCGGATCCGAAAAATCAATGGTCATTATCAGTCTCATCCACTTACCATTTTAAATACCAATGGCACTATTATCAGCGATGTGGGGGATATTGCGGATACCATCGCCGCCCATTTCGCCGCTGTTTCCAGTGATGCGAACTATCCCCCATCGTTTCATCCCATTAAATCATCAGCCGAACGTACACCTTCCGGCCTTTTACACCGGAGGGGTACAACTCATTGTTCACCCTTCATGAACTGACGAAGGCCTTGCAGCGAAGTCCTGACTCAGCTGTAGGGCCCGATGCTATTCATTATTCCATGATACGGCATCTCTCACCAGAATCACTGTCACATTTACTCATTTTATTCAATCGGATCTGGGTCAGCCATTCATTTCCTGATACCTGGCGAGCAGCCATAGTTCTTGCATTCCCGAAGCCTGGCAAAAATCCTCAGCAACCCAATAGTTACCGACCTATTGCTTTGACCAGTTGTCTATGTAAGCTCATGGAACGCATGGTCAACTATCGCCTTATGCACTACCTTGAGGTTAACAATATTTTATCGAACCATCAAAGCGGCTTTAGACGGTTCAGGTCCACAACATGCAATCTGTTACGCCTTGAGACATCAATAAGACAAGCATTTGTGAAGAGGGAGCATATGCTAGCCATATTTTTCGACATAGAAAAGGCCTACGACCGTACTTGGAGGCACGGAATTCTTTCTGACCTCTACAATAGCCGCTTGCGGGGCAACTTGCCCATTTTCATTAAGAACTTTCTTGCTCGCCGCATCTTCCAGGTACGAATCGGAAGTACATTATCAGCTCCCCAAATCCAAGAACAAGGTGTACCTCAAGGTAGCATTTTAAGTGTGACACTTTTTATTTTAAGACTCAACGGGGTGTTGAAGCAACTCCCGTTGTCTGTCACTGGCGCACTCTACGTGGATGATCTGTTAATAGCGTATCAATCAGTGAATATGAGGGCAGCCGAGAGACAATTGCAAACTGCTCTCAACAAGATTAGCAAGTGGGCTCATGATAACGGCTTCTCTTTCTCCGCCGACAAGACTGTCGCTGTGCACTTTTGTCGGCGTCGAGCTTCATGATGACCCACAATTGTTCCTAAACAATAATCAAATACCAATAGTAGAAAATACTAAATTCCTCGGCATCACATTCGACAATAAACTCACTTTCAAACCTCATATTGCGCAATTAAGAGCTCGTTGCATGAAGACGATGAACCTCTTGAAGGTCATCTTTCTACATCGTGGGGAGCTGACCGTAAGTCGCTCCTCCACTTACATAAAGCTTTAATAAGATCGAAGCTCGACTACGGCACCATTGTATACGGGTCGGCACCTCGGAGCTATCTGAGTGTGCTCGACCCAGTCCACCATCTCGCCCTGCGGATTTGTTCTGGAGCTTTCCGGACGTCTCCAATGGAGTGCCTGTATGTCGAAGCCATCACTGACATCAAGACGCCAGCATCTTTCCTTGAAATATTTTATCAAGATGAAGTCTTTTCCAGATCATCCACTTCATCGTGTCGTTTTTAATCCCTCATTTCATAGACTTTTTGCTGCTCGACCTTCATGTGTTCCATCTTACGGTCTTCGTATGAGGGCAATAGTGGAAGAACTAGAATTAGACATCAGTCGTGTGGCCCCAGTTGCTTGGCAACTGGCACCATGGGAGCAGTATCTGCCAGATGTCTCTCTTTCATTATCCCCATGGCTCTAAGAGCCCTGGGCATGTCGGTTGTGTCTATATCTGCTGTGAGGAGACATCTTTCAAACTCCCCGACATATTTTCTATTTCTTCGGCAGAGCTGTACGCAATCCTTCATATACGACGCAAACGCCACCGACGATGCATCATTTATAGTGACTCTCTCAGCGCATTGCAAGCACTGCGTTCCTTTAGTTTTCACACTCATCCTTTCATTCATGCCATTTTATATGAATTACATTACCTCATCCATCACGGTACCACAGTAAAATTTTACTGGGTGCCAGATCATGTAGGAATGCCGGGCAACGAAAAAGCAGACAACGCAGCTCGAACAACAACTAACATCGATAATAGCCTTCTGGTTCCTGCCAGTGACCTCTTCTCAATCCTCCGAGAAGTGATGCATCGTCGCTGGATCTCTGGAACCATCAGATAAATAATAAACTTCATGCCATCAAGCCCACACTTGGCCATTGGCGTTCGAGCTGCAGAACTAACCGAAAAGAGGAAGTTCTGCTTGCCCGGTTACGCATAGGACACAGTCGCCTCACACAATCATATTTATTATTACGAGAGAGTCAACCAGAGTGCCCTCATTGTCAAAGTCCATTTACCATTGCTCATGCTTTTACTTGTTCACATCATCGTCATCATTTTACGACCGCTTTTGGTCAGAATCATCTTTCACTTCATGAGAATAGCGATGCATCTCGCATTTTTAAATTATCAAGGCCATTGGTTTACGTTTCATGCTGCTTTTTATCAAGCGCCTTTTTAATTTTTCGACATGTCAAAAGGACAATCTTTTTTATAATCATGTGTTTTGGCGCAATTTGACCAAACTGGTCCTTGCGCCAATAAACCTAAAATCCAATCCAAACATAGAATACTACGGTGCCAACAACAGTGCAAGGAGAGGAAAGAAAAACTCAAACATGAAGGCAGAGTTTTTACTTGTGTTCGGGGGTGTGAGATCCATGATGACCACGATGAAAGCTTGTGAAAGGTCAAGGGTCAGATAAGCTGCATACCAGAAGCCGAAGAGAGAGAGAGAGGTGAAAAAAGAGGACATTCTAGGAGGGAACGTACAAACGAGAGGATGTAAGCAGCTCATGTGAAGAGCTGGCTATCCAAATTATACCTACGATGTAATAAGTGTACATAATTAACATATATACCTGAATTAAAGAAAATGCACCTAGCACAAAAAGTGTGGTTCTTCCCGTGTTTCGGCTGCGTCGTTATTATGTAGAAGATGGTAGTAAATAAAGTAATAATAAATAGCCAATAAATTAAGTACACTTACAGATTCATCTTGAGCGAATCAGGTAAAGTGAATGTGAGACTGGATGAGTTTGGCTTTTCTTGAAAAAGTATTTATTCAGAGAGCAATGAAGAAACCTACACTGAAAAACATGTCGCTAATTGGTGATATGGATCTCGATAATCCGGTGGTACTCGCCGGAGACTATACCGGAATAAATTCAAAGACCTGGAACCGTCTACTACTATTTGAAAATGGAACAAGCTCTTTGAATTTACCAATAGATGTTGCAAATATATCAAATTAGTCCGGGAAACTATTATACAAAATCTGTTTATAGCACAAGACAGACCAATCAATGTCAGTGAGCTATATGAAACAATAAATTTGACCTTGTGTTGTACCGTGTGACCGAGAATCCTATTTTAGATAACAGAAAAGAACAATCGATATCACCATTTACTAACCTGCAGAAAAATTTCAAAAGAATATCAGTCTCCAAAAGAGCAGAAATTTGAAATGGTAATGTCATCTGCTCTATATTTCTTAAAATTATCGCACAAATGCTATTTGTATAATTTCAATATGTAGCATCATTGTAATGAGGATTCCAAACACATGCATATTCAAGTTTTAATCGTATTAGAGTTGAAAAGAACAATCATTGTATTTCCTCGCATACAGATACAATCTTTACCGATGGGTCAAAAACTTCCTCAGGAACGGCTGCAGCATGGGTAAGCTACATAGATGATGTAGAGACAGCAATATGGCAGGTTAAATTAATGTATCAATGTTCAGTCTTTCAAGCGGAACTTCTTGCCATAAGGAAAGCAATACAGCTAGCTGCACTACAAAAGAACCCTGTAATTATTTATACTGATTGTAAATCTGGTCTTTTAGCCATATGTAATCCACTTTCAACTAGCATGGATGCAAGAACAATTAGAAAAATTTTATACCGTAACAAACATATTACACTCAAATGGATAAGAGGCCACGAAGGAATTCTCGGTAATGAACGAGCCGATACTTTGGCTAAAGAGGCAACAGAATTTGAAAATAATGTAGCAGACATTCAACCACCTGGTTCGGCAGCGAAAAAGATCTTGAAAGAATATCTGTTGAGGAAATGGCAAACATTCTGGGATAACCCAGAAACAAAAGGTAGGCAAATACATATTGTACTGCCAAAAGTAAGCTTTAAAGCAGCAGGTTGGTCGAGAGAGACCACAATTTTCTTCTCTCATCATGGACCCTTTCCTAATTATTTAGAAAGATTTAAAAAATCCAATAATTCAAATTGCAAGTGTGGGGACACAGGTACCATTATGCTACTAGATGTCCCTACTCACAAGAATTTCATATTGTTACGCCTAGAAGTGAACTTATAAAAGAATGGTATAGAAGAATTCTTAAAGTTCCAAATTGGCTTTTTAAAATTACCAATTTAATTCACTTTTTAGAAGCTAATCTTGAAAAAGTACATGATAAACAGCCTCCAGTAATCTCAAGGAACTTGGATAATATTGGACCTTCTGATAGAGTTCTCAGATCCAAGGTGAGGGAGAGAATTAGGGCTCCGAACATTGACCCACGATATGATTCTGATTTTGAAGAATGTATATCAAATAATAGTGTAGACTTGGATTCAGAATACTACCCGAGTGAGTAGTAATAAAATATCCAAGTATTTGTATATATTCATTTTTATTATTGTTGTCACTCTTATTATTTTTGCTCTGTAACTGTAAAAAGATTTGTTGTAATTAACTTACTTTTGTTTCAAAAGAGGCTATAATGCCCAAAAAAGTTTGTGTCTACATTTTAGACATAAAAACCACAAAAGAGGCAATAGCCCAATAAAAGAGGCAATCCCAAGGTAGAAGTGATTTGATAATAAATAATATTTAAAGGAGGAGGGAAGAGAGAGAGAGAGAAAAAAAAAACACACACATCTTTTGGAAAAAATTTAATGAATTTGGTGAGACAATAATTTTCATCTTATTTGATATAATAATGGAAACCCGCTGGTGCCTGGCGCTGGGAGGTCCACCAGCGTGAGAACTTCCTTTGTTTTTTCTGGAGGATACCCGCTGTTGCCTGGCGCTTGGTGGCTCATCAGCGTGAGAATTTCTATATCTTTCTGGGCGATACCCGCTGGTGCCTGGCACTAGGTAGCCCACCTAGGTAACCGTAGATCTATTTCTAACAAAGCCATGCTGATTTGGGGAGATACAGGTCTTATGTACACTGCTGGCCACCCAAATTGCAACACCAAGAAAGACAAGAGATATCGCAACAATATTTATTTTGTAGATAACATATTGACCAAGCATCAAATGATTAAATTTATAGACTTCTGTGAAGTGTGGTTCCTGCCAAAATCAGTAGCCAGAGTAGCCGCCATTGTTGGAGATCACCGCTGCCACACGCCTCGGCATTGATTCAAAGAGACTTTGGATGTGTTCTTGGGGTACAGCAGACCAAGCAGCTTCCACGCGTTGCCAAAGTTGATCTGGTGTGGCAGCTGGGGATGTAATCTGGGTCAATCGTTGAGCAACCATGGACCACATGTTTTCTATCGGCGAAAGATCCGGAGAGCGAGCTGGCCAGGGAAGCAATTCAATCTGGCGATTGACGAAGAACCTTTGGACAATGCGTGCCACGTGTGGTTGCGCATTATCCTGTTGAAATATGGCTGTGGGCAAGCCCTGAAGGTAAGGAAGGACAACTGGCTCCAACACCTCGGAGATGTAGCGCTGGCTTTTTAAAGTACCGGCAATGCGTAACTAGAGGAGTGCGAGAGTGATATCCAATATCGCCCCATACCATAATACCCGGTGCAGGACCAGTGTGGCGGTGAATTAACGCAGCTGTTCAGCATCCTCTCTCCACGGTGTCTCCAGACTCGAATCCGACCATCGTGATGTTGCAGACAGAAGCGTGACTCATCAGTAAAGACAATTTCATTCCATTGTGCCGTCCACATCCTTCTTTCATCGCACCATTGGCGGCGGAGACGTCTGTGGTTCTGCGTCAAGGGTAAACGAAGCAATGGACGTCTTGCGGACAGACCACTCTGCTGTAAACGGCGTCGAATGGTACGCGCAGACACTGGATGATGCGGTACAGACTGAATGTGCTGTGCTATGGTTCGTGATGTGGCTGAGCGATCCGTCACTGCCATACGCACAATACGCCTGTCATACCCTCCTGCATCCAACGATCACATATTCGCATTACAGTTGTTTGATTTCGTCCAACACGACTACCGATTTCCCTGAAAGATAATCCACAATCTCGGTAGGCCACCACTATCCTTCCTCTGTCGAACTCGGATACTTGATCAAAAGATGATCGTTGTTTTCTACGAGGCATAATTGATCGTTTTTTTGAAAAAACCACAAGAAAAACACAATTGCCGTACTTCAAATCGTCGAAATCTCCAAGCCTTAAATAGCGCTTTGAAGTGGCGCCACAGGCGCGCGTGATGTGCGTCTGCGCTGAAATTCTAATCATTTGCATATCTCACCTCCGCTAATGCATGTTGTAAATTTCGTAGTATTTGCATGCTTCCTTCAGGGTGTTGCATTTACGGTAGCCAGCAGTGTATATAAAATAGACTCCAATATTTTAGCTAAAGGTGACACGTCTATCCTTTTTTAAGAATTGGAAAGATCCCATTTTTAACAGACATATTAAAAATTAATAAAAGTGGATACAGCAAATGTGCTCAGCACACGCCTTGATAAAATATGGAGGTATACAATCAATACTTCTGGAGCTACCCCCTTCAATCTTTTTAGACTACATTTGATATCATTTAAAAAGATATAAGGAATATTAACATCAGGAAAGTCGTTGTTTGAAGCAGAAGAACAATTGTGATCATTTTCAGGAATAGTGAAATTCGAAACAAAAAAAACTTGACGAAACCATCAGTAATCAATGCGTCTGTTAATAAAACATTGTTTTCGAAATACATATACTTAGGAAGACCAAAATTATTTCGGTTGAATCTGAGTGATGCTGCATTATCTTAATGGTACACACATAAAAAATTGTAAAACATTTGAACTAATGTCAATGAGGCTGTTCATGACGCCAGCGACTATCCTTAAAATATATCAAAATGAAGTCTTTATCAGATCATTCACTTCATCATGTCATTTTCAACCCTTCCTTCCATTAAGCTTTCGCTGCTAGCCCTTGATTGCTCGACAACTGGCACCATGGGAACAGTCTCTGCCAGATATCTATCATTATATCCACTACAGCAGATGTCATATATCGACAGATATTCCTTAGGCACAGGTACTTCCCCATATATACCGTTGAAGTTTGTGACAGCTCTAAAAGCCGTGGGCATATGGGTTGTGCCTACTAGCTGTGAGGAGACATCTTTAAACTACGTTTGTTGTACTTGTTCGCATCTTCGTCACTATTTTACAACCGCATTTGGTTAAGATGCATCTCGAATTTTTAAATTTATCAAAGCCCAAATAATAGTTTTTTACAATTCATGTAGTTTTATTTTTTGGACATGACAAAAGGACAATTTTTCTTAGATCATTTGTTCAAACGTCCGTATATACCCCTGGGTAAATAATCCTGTTAGCCACCCTAAACAGATTTCAAGGACATATCAGAGTACTTTGGAATAATAGTGCTGCTCCCTCGTAGTAAAACAGTCCGTGGCTGAGGACCCTTAGCAATCATGTTCACTAGTCTCCGTTGTTTTCAGCGCATTTAGGAAATTCATTTTAAAAATATTTCTTTGACAAATGATTTTTTTTTGCTTCAGCAAGGTATTAAATTTTTATATTTCCGTACATTAAATAAAACTCATAGGCAGGACAGGACAATTATAAAGAAAAACTTTTTTTATTTCGGAATTCATCCAATTATGTTTATATATATTTTGTATTTTCACTTTCACACATCCAGTGTTCCTTACGTTTCGTAGATGAAGTTTGCTTTTTTTGCTTGATAGATTTCATAGAAATAGTTTGAGAAAAGTTGGGGGGGGGATGATATCATTTCTCCACTATTTGATTAAGTGATAAAAATCGTAGAATTCGGGAACAAATCGATTTTAATCCTGAACATAAAGAAATTACTTCCCCCTCCCTCCCGCCTCTCTTCTCAAGTATTATACCGTCGTGACCGAAATAAAATTCAGTTCATCTATTCATCACAAAAATATAAGGATATTGTTTACTTAAACTTGTGTTTTCTACATTTATTTAATACGAGGGTGACTATTAAAATTTTCGGATTGTAAAAATTGCGATCGTCAGAATTTTTTTTGTCACAGTAAATAAAAGTACATACTTTTTAATGTCTAACGCGGCCGAGAGATGGCGCTTTTTCCTTTTCAATTATAGCTTCCGCAAGCTTTTTTTCGTCTTCCCCTTACCTTTAGCGTTACGCTATGGAGGTTTCAAGATTTTCAGTCATGATTTATTATTTAAAAAGTGGACCTAAGCAACAGGAAGGGCTTCTTCTCGTTAGACGAATGGTTTGCGGAATTTACACGTGGCAGAACTGGGCGTCCATCGACGGCAGTGACTGATAATAACGTCTACCTAGAGGAATCGCTAGTCAAAATGGATCCGCGCGCGGGTGACTTAGAAAGAAATTGAAGCGACACTTGGCATTCATTTGCCACAAATTTTGGCAATATTACATCAGCATTTACGGCTAAAAGACTTTGCTGCCGTTGGATCTTTCTGAGGCTCAAAAAGAAAGAAGATTGGAATGGTGTCAAGAAATGGTCCGTCGATGTGTTCATGACATTGTGGTAGGTGACGAAGGCTGGATATACCAATATGATCCAGAAACAAAACGCCCGTCCTCAGGAGTGTTTCCAAAGTTCTCCATTACAGAAACTTGAAACTGTACACGTCACTGGGAATGAGAGTCAAAACGATAAATCGTATTCTTGAGTTCTCTCAGCGACCATGTCTTAGCTCCATGTCTTACATTGCATTCAACACCGAGAAAAGAAAGGGAGTCACCACTAACTTTGAAAAAGACTTTTACAAATTGACGAATGCTGCTCGGGAGTTTCTTCAGAGGTTATTGGAGAAAGATCGGGAGCTGCAGGAGAAATTTAAGGTGATCATTCCCCTTAACTCATATCAAGCGCGTTTGAACAAAAATTTCAAAGCATCACAGTCTGCGACATATGAGGGAAAGCACCTGGCAGACATATTTGAAAATTTCCGGGATTAACGCCTGTCATGAGGGCGAATAATCTTTATGGATTTGTCATCTCCCAGTGTCAGGATTCCGGTAGTTAACGGAAGAGCAGGTAAGGGACACCAATTTCCTAAGCATCCCGGATGATTCTTCAAAGGGATATTTGTTGGAGGTAGATCTGGCCTACACGATAGTCACTCAGAGTACCCATTAGCCCCGGAAAACTTAGTGGTAACAGAAGACATGTTTTCACCTTTCATGAAGGATGCAAGAAGAAATATTCAAAACCATCCCATAAAGAGTGTGAAGTTAGTACATTTTGTATTACCGCAATTTAAAACTGCACGTGACTCGTGTGCATAGGGTGGATGAAGGAGTACGTTGAACACGGTGTGCAGACAAGCTGCTCTACCAACGATTTTGAAAAGTCATTTTTTTAAATTGATGAATAACTTGGTGTTTGTAAAGACCATAGAAAATTTGAGGAAACGAGTGAAAATTAGACTTCAGAACACCGAGAAGAAAGCTAAAAGCGTCTCCTTCATTCACGGCATTCCGAGAATTCGATAACGATTTAGTTGCCGTTTGGATGAAGAAACCGGTGTTGAAACTAGTAAGACCCATGTACGTCGGGCTGCGATCTTGGGTAAGCTAGCAAAGTCCGTATGTATGAATTCCATTACGGTTATGTGAAAAATAAATATGGAAGAAAAAGCGAAACTCCCTTTTCACAGATACGAACTCTCTAGCGTACGAGATATGCGGCACCGCATCGTACAAACAAAGATATGCATGATAATCTCAGTTTAATACCACGATTTATCCGTTTAATCACTTCCTGCACACAGCAACACTAATAAAGCGGTGATGAAAGATGAGACAGCAGGTAAACCGGTGATGCAATTCGTTGGGCTAAGGTCGAGAATGTATAGCGTCGCCACTATTGAGACAGAAACGCAGGTGGTGAAAGGCGTGACCAAAAGCACTATCAAAATGATGTTGACTGTTTAGTCAATAATCACCGATTCAGACACGAGATGGTAAAAATAGAAAGTGAACGTCACATAGTGCACACGACGAAATCACGAAAAATTAGCTTGTGGCCGTTGGATAAGATATATATTTTAGATGATGAGGTGAGCATATTGGCGAATTTATAGATAAAACCTTTTGAGTTATGTTATTCCATTACCCACTTGGAAAAAAAATTCTCGGATTTCTAGGTTATAACCTTATACTTAATAAAATGTGCTAGTGCTAATGCGTTATTAGTGAAAACCTCAAATTGCACTCTTTACATCATGGGGAGCAGATTAAGTCGCTTCTTTATAAATCTCTTTTAAGCCCCGTTCACATGGGCAATATTGCGGTATCGTTGGGGGGGGAATAGCACCCTCTTGACGGCCGTTTTTCCCTGCGAGGGAAAGAAATGGGGAGTAGGCATGGCCCCTTGTCTTGAGAGGTCGTTACCTTCTTTCCCATAATTCTCTGCGCGGGTAATCGGAAAAACCTGACGGCCATATTGGAAGATAGGGTCAAAGTTGATTCAAAAGATTTTCAGTTCGTTCATCGTCGTGGCCAAGATCATCGTTGTGACATCTGATCGGTGGAAAGAGGCGGAAGTAATAGAATTTTTAGCAATATATAAAAAATATGCTGCAGAAGGTAAATTCGACGGTACAGGTCGCGATAGCGAGTTGTACCGTAAAATAACCGAGGAGTTGGCGGAGACGGGCGTGAAGAAATCGGTATCACAACTCCGTACCAAATTGAAATCTTTGAAACGAAGATATCGAGCAACGAGAGATGGTTTAAGACGGAGCGGTGCGAGCAGCAAGCACAATTTCCAGTTTTATGAAGAGATGGATTCTGTTCTTGGGTGTCGTGACAGCACTACACCCACGATAAGACTGGATGTGGGCATGAGAAATGTTAATCCAGGTAAGTGTAAAATTACGCATATGTCTTTTCTAAAAATTTCGAATTCATCATTTGATAGAACATGCACAGCGGTCTTGACGAAAGGCTAATGCCTTCAGTGATAATTGGGATACGTGGAATGTGAAGGTTGTGGAAAGGCTAATGCCAATGAAGATGCAACAGATCTAATTATGGCATTCATTACTCTAATCATTCGCCTGCTTCGAGCATTCCTCTCATCCAGAGCATTTTCAAGATGATTTCTCAGGAAGATCAGAAAAAAATCGAGATACTCCACGTGGGATTCCATGTGTAAACAAACAAGGATCGATGGGATGGCTAACAGACTTCCGGTCGACCCACGTGACTTGGGCGACTTCTGGAAAGCGGGATGAACGGGATTTAGCAAAAATCCTTGAAGCCCGTTTTAACCGCGCTCTTTCTATTTCCCATGTGAACGGGGCTTCTAGATCAACTACGGCTCCATCGTATGGGGGTCAGCACCTCTGAACTATCTGCGTGTACTAGACCCAGTCCACCACCTCCGAAGAAGCGGGAAAAGCAACAGCGAACACATTCAAAATATCTACTGGTACAAAACTGAAAATTAGTTCTGGAAATAATTTGACACATCCCACCGTTAAAAATGTGTCACTTATCGATGACACATGGATCTTGACAATCCTACAGAATCCGGTACTACCCGCCGCAAGATTGACCGGAATAAATTTAAGGACCTTGAACCGTCTTCTATTTGAAATTTAAATTTATGGCCAACATAATTCAATAGAACATTCGTGGTCTTAGATCCAATTATGAAGATCATCAGGCGACATTCCCTTTTCCGTATTGACTACGATGACGGGAGTAGGGCTTGCCGCTGTGTTGCTCTGCTGGTTCCACATCACGTGTCGTCGCGCGTTTTAACGCTGCGCACGAACCTGCAAGCCATCGCGGTGGAAATTTCTACAGGCCTAAGAATTACTTTCTGTTCCATTTATTTGCCACCAAATGACACCATCTTACAGAGAGATCTAGAAGATCTGATTGATCAATTACCACAACCATTTTTTCTTCTTGGAGAGTTCAATGCTCATAACATGATATTGGGTTCTAACAGCAACACCCCTCGTGGGGAAATGGTTGAACGGGTGTTAGACGACATGGACCTTGCCATCATGAATGATGGCAGTGTCACTCATTTCCATGCCCCAAACAATAGTTTCACTGCAATAGCTCTATCCTTATGTTCACCCTCACTCTTGCCGAACTGGTCCTGGTCGGTCGATCCGTACCTCCACGGGAGCAATCATTTTCCTCTAGGGGTTAAGTGCCTTGATCGAAGCCATAGCATAACTGAGGGTCCTCCTCGGTGGAAGCTTGTGGCCGCCCGATGGGCAGACTTCACGGTCAAGGCAGAAATCACGGAGGATATGGTTTCGCAACCCGACGTCGACCATTGTGTCGACCTTGTGACCAGTTATATCATCTCTGCAGCAAATGAAACAATACCCAAAGTCTCCTCGAAACTTCCTAAACCTTGGTGGAACCACGAATGTAATCTTACGATTAAAGCACAAAAGAAAGCATGGAGTAGGTCCGGCGGTATCCTACGCATGACAACAAGTTGGCATTTTTAAAAGTTTTAATGTTGATGTCATATTGTGAAGCTTATTTCTTTTAGGCTGGAAGTTTAGATTCTTGGCGTCAGATGCTGAAGTTCGTTATCGTAGTTTTGATTTATTTTTTTGAAGTTGTTGATATATAGTTGTGACGTTGAATTGTGATTCATTCTTTTGTAAAAAAAGAGAAGTGTCAAATTTTTTTTTCCTGGAGCAGAGGATATGTACATAGATGAACACTTCTAATTGATTATATCTTCATTTGCAATTTCGAAGCACAAGTTTGTCTTAAATTTTTCTTTATATATTTTATTTGGTATAACACTGTTGATTATGTAATGCACAACTTATGATACTATTGCCATATACCTTTTCTTCCTGACACGTGTTCTGATGCTCACTTGTAACGTGCATACATATACACGCACATACACATGTTGTCAACAGAGTTCGAAAAATATGGCTAGCATATGCTCCCTCTTCACAAATGCTTGTCTTATTGATGTCTCAAGGCGTAACATATTACATGTTGTGGACCTAAACCGTCTGAAACCGCTTTGATGTTTAGATAAAATATAACCTCAAGGTAGTGCATAAGGCGATAGTGGACCATACGTTCCATAAGTTTACATGGTCAAAACAACAGGTCTGTAACTATTAGGTTGCTGAGGATATTTCCCAATATGATTTTAATAAAAGCGTAATAGCCTTTTCGTAGTTCTCCGCTGTCATTGGAAAACTGTTGATGACCTGCGAAGCTCGAGAATTCGGAACCATACACTGCGAGAGATAGTGAAACTTGTCTTCCGTAGCGATATCTGGATCTTCGTGAATTTTTTCAAACTGGCTCCAGAATCCAAGATATTCTCTGGCATCCCCAGAAAACTTTTTTAGTTCCAGTTTCGGAAGCTTGAACTTTCGCTTTGTTGTAAAAGCAGCTACACTCACCACGCTATCGTCATCGACTTGCGATTTCGCTCCTTGTGAAAAAACCTTGTTTTCTAGTCTCAATTTGAGAGCTAGAAATCGATTACGGTAGGTTTCAGCTTGAAGGAAGTCTCTTTCAAATTCTTCTTCCTCAAACAGTTCAGAAATGCTTGTTTGGACGGAATCCAATCTCTCAAATTTATCGCACATCTGATTGAGAAGAACTTGAAGATTTTCTGAATCACAAGTGTCTTTTTGCAGCTCTTCTGCAATAGCGTTCATTGCTACCGTCAGCGACGTGCGAAGAGATTTTCTTTTTACTTTCAGTGCTTCCATGGTCGGTTCAGCGAAACTCAAAATAAAAAAAAGAAAGCACTATGTATCTGTGTTCGTAAGTTCACGATGTCCTCCGTGTCCCTGTTCGGGCGCCAAAAAATGTTATGAAGGGTTCATTCGAAATTTCTTTCAACTGTGCAGCTCTACCCGAGAAACAAACGCAGTTGTCTTTTGACACGAAGGATGAACTGGATTAAAATATTATTTAATACACATGATACATACTGTACAAATTCTCTAGCACATTCGAAAAAAGACTGCTTCCATTCGAGCCGAAAGCATCGTTTCAACTATATCTTGTACACTACAGAGAGAGAGAGAGAGAAAAGCAAAAACAAAACACAGAGGGAGAGGGGTTTCGTTAATGACGTCACAATCGTCTGGGTCAAATATGACACCACAAAATATATGAGAAAAACATCTTCTCTCTCCCACGCACATACTCATACACTGATTCGCGACAGTAAGGAAGCACATCTGATTGGTTTTCATGGTCGTGCTGCTGCCCATAAGCCTTTGATCACAAAGTCCAACCGCGTTGCTCGGTTTGTGGTGCAAAGCACATCGAAATTGGACCGTAGATCAGTGGAAACGGGTTCTTTGGAGCGACGAATCAAGGTTCACCCTCTACCGTTCGGATGGCAGGGTCTGGCGTCTGCCTGGAGAACGTCTCCTGCCAGAATGCGTTGTGCCAACAGTCTAGTTTGGCGTAGGTGGAATTATGGTCTGGGGGTGTTTCTCCTAGTATGGACTGGGACCCTTGGTCCCCATTCATGGTAAGCTCAACGCCGATGCCTACTGCACTATTTTGGATGACAATGTGCTTCCTACGTTGTGGCAGTTTTACGGGGTGGACCCCTGTTACTTCGAGGACGACAATGTCAACTGTCATACTGCGAGGTTAACCAAGGCTTGGTATGGTGCCAATGGGGTTCATCGAATGGACTGGCCTGCCCAGACCTGAACCCTATCGAGAACCTCTGGGACGAGTTGGATCGTCGAATTAAGGGGTGCCCTACCCGTCCAAAATCGGTGAAGGAACTGACATGTCTTCTCCAAGCTGAGTGGAAGAAAATACCACTATCCGTCACACAAGGACTTGTGGAAAGTATGCCCCGGAGGGTTCACGCTGTAACTGCCTCTCGTGGAGGCTCTATCAACTATTGATTTTGAATAAAGTTAGTTTTTCTTTTCTATCACAGGTGTCCAAATACTTATTGGTAGATAGTGTACATGGCATTCACACACATTCCCTTGTCTTCACTATTATCTATTTCCTTGTTCATGACCTTAGAATAGAAAAGTTGTTGAAATTTTAACACTAGTGATTTACTCTGTGAGTTGCCTAAATTTGAGAATTAAACTTCTTTTACCAGCGGGTAGACATCATCCCAGATAGGGCATATGGAAGAAGCAATGCCCCGTCTGGGAGAACCCCTCCCCGCCTGAGTTGGGCCCCACAATGAGGAGTTGTACACAAAGGATGAGTACTTGGACAGGACAAAACAAGACGCAAGACAAGTACTGCAAGATGTGTAGAAATTTACATGTAATCTGGGCTATTGAAAGTGAAGGATATGAGCAAAAATATGTGAAGACAATGACATGTGATAGATTTGTTATTACCCAGGATGCACCACGAGGGGGGCCTAGGAATTTATCAGAATGTTAACTACAGTGGTAGTAGCATCTACTGCTGGGATTGAAATTTTCAAGCTTGGATTAGTCCACAGTAAATTAAGAAAGACTGTAGAAAAAAGCATCCAAGCTTGTCTTTTTAATGAAACAGCTAAATATTATAAGTTGTAATTTGTGAAATGTATTTATTTTTTCCTGCTATAAATGTGAATTGAAATTTTCAATGTAGAGGTTTTGTGCATGTGTTGTTATAACAATACTATTATAGTAGGATAAAATAATTTATAAATATTCATATAGTCAATCTAAATTGTGGATGAGATTTTTAAGCTTAAGAAATAAAAAATACTCAGGTAAAAATTGTAAAGTAATATTTTTAGGAAAATAAACTGTATAAATATGTTGATTAAAATTTTTATATACCAAACCATACAGATCATATATCTAATTTATATTGACTAATATAACAGGACTGATATTTAATAAAGAAATAAAAAATAAATGATACTATAAATAAGTGTTATGCAATAATTATTGATAAAAATAAGCATAATTAAACTTATTTAAAAAAAATTGTATTTATAAGTACACAAATGCATTTTTAAAATAATCAAAAAAATCTGATTTTTTTCAAAGAAAAAAAAAATCCCCAACCCTGCTTCGAAGTCAGCAAAAAAAAAAAAATAATAGTATGGATGTTGTGCTCTTTTTATTTGGGATGTTTTTGACTGAATACTGTGGCGGCAACGATGGTCATACAGAGAAAATCTGGCTCTGGTTACAATTATACAAATACAACGCCAATGTAGTTAGAACTTTGCAAAAAAATTTTTAAAAAAATTATGAATTTTATTTTTATAGTTTTTACTAGTGTGCTACTTATGAAGGACCTTTTGTGTAAATTGGATTTTGATTTAGAGATCAAAATACAATAATACGCACGTGATAGCTTCGCCTGGATGAAAATCCATGATTCTAGCTCTGAAAAAATTTAAACTGAAAGAAAAAGGAGGAGGAAGAGCCATGAGGAACAGTGCAATGAGGTTCATACAAATTATGAACAGGCTGTTTGATGTCTTGAACAGCAGAAGCATGTCCCAAAGAGGTTGGAAAAAGCCCATATCAACAAATTTCCAAAAGGTACATGCATTCATAAATGAAGCTGACATGTACATTGCAAATTTAACCGATCAATTTGGAAATAAGGTTATAAAGTGAGACAGAAACGTGGGCTTTCTGGGATTGAGCATTTGCATGAGGAGTGTTTTGCATGAGTATGAAAATTTGGTGGAGCAAAAAAAATTCTTGCTCTATTTTCCAATCTACAAATTGAGCCAAGATCATTTGAAACTGTTCTTTGGGGCTGTAAGGTCTCTTGGGGGATGCAACAACAATCCAACAGTCAGACAATTTAAGATGGCATATAAAAAATTGCTTATTGACTAAATTGCACAAAGATTCCAGAGGAAATTGTGTGAAGCTGGAGAACATCAGCATTTTGAGGGGGATCTCAAAACAATCTTCTGAAGGCCTTATAAATTTGCCAAATGCAAGAACTGATGACACTGAAATAGACGATGAAGAGGATAAGTACATGGCCCAAGTTTCCGAGCCATTAGAGCCATGATTACGATGTTGAGAATATCAGCACCATAAGCAACACTGCATTGCATACATAGCAGGCTTTGTTGTTTGATATATAAGTTGCACTGTGAGATTTGTGTGAATGACCTTTTCCACTTGAAGCACAAAAAAATTCCATTCACTGATTGAAAGGAAGACAAAAGGAAGGTTGGTGTGTATCCTTCTGAGGATGTAATTGACATCTGTGAGAAAAGTGAGAACAAATATTTCGCAAAAAGTTTTCTATGAGATCAAATGCAAATAAAAGCTTTCATCTACATATTGCAGATTTAGTTTCCATATTGATGAAGCAGTATGTTGGGAAAAATATTTTCTCTTCATTACAATGCCACATGCATGACCAAGAGCCACAAGAAAATCATGTTGTGCATTTGATTTGTGTAATTTCTAGAAACTAGAAAATATTTTGACATTCGTCTAAGATATTGGTGCAAGACTTTGTTGGAAAATATTTTCACCAAAAATCTTAAAATCAGTTTTGAAAACTTGTTTCTATTTCGAGGAAAATAGGCTTCACTTGGCACCATGCATTTTTTTTTAGTGTGCATTGCAGTATGTTCTTGCTTGATGTATTTTGTTCTTTGTTCATAACATTTCTGGCATTGTGTATGTGTTGTAGCTCTGTTCCAGACCATCTGCAGTGCCACATAGTAAATTTTTACACCATATATTTTGTTCTTTGTACATCATGTGAATATTGTGGCCCTGTTGTCATTTAGATAACATAACTTTCCTTTTCGTGATACTGTGCCGTGGCTTTAAGAACTACACTGTCCTTATCCCAGAGCACGTGCATAACAGGGTTAGAGTGTCTATACTGTTTGGAGAGAGGTATCTTGAACCAACAGCTGTTTGTCGTCGACAATGTAGGGGTATACATCGTAGCTGGTGTTCTTGATCAAGACCTCAAGGACTTATCACAGATCAAATGCTTATCTAACAGCACAGGGTACAGTCCAACAAGTGCCATGTTCCGAAAAAACCTATAAGCACTGGTTCTCAACCGACAGCCATCATAAAAGCTAGACCTAAGGATGTAGAAATACAGACAGACCCACCGCTGGCGTTTCAGGGCCCGTCTCAGTACAACATAGCATGGCCGCCACCGTCGACGCCTCTCGACTTACGCACGATACAAGACAACGAGGACATATGGGACCTCTCGTCAGATTAGAGCACAACCTGCTGTACCCAGGAACTGGTTACAAATACCTATACACAGGTATGTGACTTGGAAATCAATACAATGATTCCCCATGACCCTTGTATGGCCGGCTCTCAGTCTGAATCACCTTGCAAACTCCTTCCAGATTACGAACGAGTATCGCAATGGCTACCAACTGATAAAGGACTTCTACAATCTCTCACAAGCATTTTGTAAGCATTCCTTGTGCTTTTCACTTTTAAGGATGATTTAAATTTTATTGAGTTTTTATTTGCTTTTTAAACAGCATATTGTTCTTCATGAATGAATACTAGTGATCATTTTCATTAAAATGTTATAAAATTACGAATAATCATAGCAGATAATTTTCATATTAATTTAACTCAAAAACATATTTGCGGATCAAAAATGATGTCATTCCCTAATAAATCTTACTTTATTTTCAGAAAAACTTTTTTTAACGGAAAAAATATTATAGTTTCTTGATAAAGTGTGAAATAAAATTAGATATATATGTGGGCATTTTCATCCTAAATAAACAGTTTCTCAAAATGAAAAGTGGGATATTTTTTGTATCGCCTGAGAAAGAGCTCCTTGAAAAACATTCGTATTATAAGTGCCTTAAAGCTAAGGAGAAAGGCAGAATATGTGACGTCACACGGAGGAGTTATCTGGTCTTGAATGTCTAGTCTGTCATGTTCATGCACACTTAGATAGTTCCGAGGTGCTGACACGTATACAATGGAACCATGTAGTCGAGCTTTGATCTTACAAGAGCTTTATATATGTGAAGGAGTGACTTACGGTCTGCTCCCCATGATGTAGACGAGATGACCTTCAACAGGTTCATTGTCTTCATGCAATGAGCTCTGAATTGTGCAATATGAGGTTTAAATGTAAGTTTCTAGTCAAACGTGATGCCGAGGAATTTAGTATTTTCTACTATTGGTATTTGATTATTGTTGAGAGATATCTGTGGGTCATCATGAAGGTCTCCTCGACGTTGACAAAAGTGCATGGCGACAGTCTTGTTGGCCTAGAAAGAGAAGCCATTATTATAAGCCCACTTGCTAATTTAGACAATTGCAAATGCATTGCTTTGGCATGGATGTATATCATTATATTCTGCATATGTTGATTCATGTTATCATACCGCATAATCATCACGGCACCTTCAACCCTGTTACATGATTATTATTTTCAAACCAATTGTATATAACTTGTCACCAAGCTAAAGGATTATTGTGGATAATTTTATTTTGAATGTAGAATTTTAATAAGTTTTTAAAAATCTATCCAAATTCATTTTTCTAGGCCAATTTTTGGTGTGATTTGTTGGCTCTCCAGCAATTTTTTTTTTCTTTCACTAGCGTTTTTTATACCATAGACATAACATTTTCCTTGTTAGCTCATTTAGTGAATTGTTTGAAACCGCAATTTGCTTATTTAAAAATCCTTCATAAAATAAATAGTTTGATTAAAAAAAATGTATGCAATATAGAATATATGCTTATATAGTGTAAATACCTCATTTCAATCTTGGGTGCAAATGTAATGTAATCCCTTTTCCGAAATGAACATTATATTTATGTTATCAGCACAACTTAAATTTTACTTCACTGGTAAGTATAAACCTAGTTTTCATTAATTTATTTTCTCAGCTTTGATAAATTTGAATTTCGTGATATGTCACACACATAAATAAAATAATGATTCTGGTTTTAAGCGTTTCTTTACTATAAGTATACATTTCATAACATTTTTTATATTTTTTACAAAGTGTTATGTAGGGGAAGGGTGGCTACATGTTAAGGAAAAATACTATTTTTTGATAGGAAAACATACAAAACTTTCGCTTGTTTTTTTTCAGGTTCGGATATTTAGGTTCATGCAAAAAACATTTTTTTGAGTTTACTTTGGCTACTTTTTGAGAAAAAAATATTTCCTGCAACCCCACCAACTGGCCACTTTGCCATCCAAGGTAGGGCAAAGTACATAAGAGTGATGTGGCTACTGGGTGTCTATCTGCCCGATATAAAACAAAGAACTGTTCCACTGCATTTGGAAGAATATGAAAGTGTATTTTTGCACATGGTAGCAATATTATCATTCAATACAAAAGTTGTGAAACTTTTTAGTTCTTTTTTGACTTATTTTCTGACTCAAATTGTTGGAATTATTAGCATTTACAAATATTTAAAAAACTAGCTAGCAAAATGCAGCTAGTTTTTTAATCCACTTATTTGCTTGAATTTTTTTACTCTTATACACAAAATGTCTGCCATTTTTATATCACCCAGGATTAGCGATGACTTAGGGGCCATCCTTGGAGTTTGTGAGAAAGGGTGCTGATTGGAAAGTTATTCTTTTTTTTGGCATCGGTGTACAGGATATTGGAACTGACCAAAATTGAAAGGGCTAAAACACATCTAAACTGAAGAGCAGTTATGGATTGTTCAGTTACTATTTGCCAGCCAAAGTTTTAAAGCTTGTAATTTTTTTTTTCTTTTGTATTGTCTAGGATGCAAAAAGGAGTTGGAGAAAAAATGCAACCATTTAATACACGACTTTGAGGAGAAGCATAAAGAAGCTGATGCGAAACGAAAACAAACCAAATCAGAAATTCATTTCTGAGAGTCAAGTGGACTCTGATGTCATCAAACCGAAGAAGCCCCGCAAAGCTAACAAAATTCTTGCAGCATTAGAGAAGGTTGAGGCAGAGGATGGTAAGGGTTCTTATAAACAGAAGTATACAAATACAAATACAACGCCACAACAGGCAAAATGCCCAACGAGGCGGCTGATAAAAAGATGCCCACAAAAATATGGCTGTCATACGTCTCAAAAATCAGAAATCATTATATTAGAAAATGAAATCATAGAACTTAAAAAGTTAAATGTTTTTGAATCATTGAATCAAATTTCTGAGATGCAGAGGCAGGCAAAAAGTATTTTAAAATATACAAAAATACATGTATTGGTCACTGTGTAAATGATTCAGCCGTAGACTCAAATAGCCGAATATTGTCGAAAATACCAAATGTACCAGAGGTTGGCAATCCAGACACATCTAACGCACAAGCATTACTGCCCCAGGTACTCGCAAGAACTTATTGAGGGTAGTAATGTTTTTATAGATAAGAAAATTTTATTCAATATTTGTATAGATGCTGGTGGGGATGGGAGAAAATTGGGGAGAAATCTCTCAGTAAATTTATATGATCCTGAAAAAGAGTTGGCAAATCATAGCCTAACAGGAAAAGTGTCAAATGTGTTCAAAGATAGTGCTTTGAAATCTGCCATTGAACAAAATAGGCTTAGTGCAATATTAGAGTTTGTTAAAAAACAAACAACTACTGATACGAGTAGTGTGAGAGCTAGCATGTCTAATAAAATAAAAGATTACAAAACATTATTCTAGGTAAAGCAATGTTTTCACGGAAAAACTTCCTGTGGGATCAGGAGAAAAATATTCCCAGCAGAACTAGATTTAGGAAAAAACAAAATATTGAGCAGTTTGGTACTAAACGTACAGATGAGGAACCTCTTTTGGGGGAAAGATTTAAATCTTCCTTCAAAAGATGTTCCTGAAATTGAGAAAATAAATAGTGAACCTGAATTAAATAGTTATTTGGATGAATTCTTGTATGAGAATTCTAACTTGACCTTAAAACACAGTTTATTACTTATCATGGCATTTTGTTTAAAATCCCATTTAACAAATAAAGCATTGGATTTTTTGCTACAACTTTTATGTTTACATATGCCCAATTCCAATTTTCCAAAAACAAAGTATCTGTTTTTTCAGCATTTTCAAAAATTTAAGGATTTAGCTAAAATTCATGTATCGTGTCCCTTATACAGAACCATTTTTGATTTTTCTCTAAATAGAAACAAAAACATTGTGTGTGAGGACTGTGCAACTGCAGCTAGCTATAATTCATGTATTTCGTCTGGCAACCATTTTTTAACTTTTGATATCTCACAGCAAATTCATTCGGTTCTGAAAGATTCACGCGTGCAGAACTATTTATGGGAATGCAATCCTGATGATGAGGCATATTCTGACCAGTGATGTTATGTATAAGAATTTAGAGAAAAAAAAGACACTGATTTGACACTCTCATTCAACACAGATGGTGTTCCCTTGTTTAATTCATCTAAATGTAGCTTTTGGCCATTGCAAATTGTTATAAATGAATTGCCATTTAGAAAAAAACATGTTATACTTGGGGGGTTATGGTTAAGAGATACTTTTCCAAATGACGAATTTTTTGAATTATTTGCTGTTCAAGCAAATAAACTTTGTAACGAGGGAATTCGCTGGAATTTTAAGGGTGAAGAAATGTTTTCAAAAATATATACCATACTTTGTTCTTGTGATTCAGTTGCACGTTGCAAGCTGCAAAATATAGTGCAGTTTAATGGGTATTATGGGTGCAGTTGGTGCGAGCACAAAGGTATATCTGTTGGAAAGGGGCATGCAAGGGCGATATCCTATACTTTAAAAGACCGTCCTGGTTTGGCCCCCTCTCGCACTCAGAGTAGTTTTTTAATTCTGCAAAACATGCAATTGAAATAGATGCTCCAGTTTTTGGTGTTAAAGGGCCAAGTATATTAAGTGTACTGGATCACTTTAATATTATCTCTGGTTTTATAACTGATTATATGCATTGTGTTTGTTTGGGAGTTGTTAGGCAATTTACTATGTTATGGTTTGTGAACTCTTCCAGACATGATGCTTTTCATTTAACTGATCTACAGAAATCTAACATGTCAAACATAACGTGCTCTATTGTGACACCCTCTGTCATAAAACGTAAACCACAGTCTTTGGAATCAGTGAAATACTGGATTTTTAAAAAAACATTTACAACCACTGGTTACTCCTTGTGGCTAGTATGCATTTCCTTTTGAATAATCGTATAACAGAACAGCAGCTGAGCATTGTAGAGTACATGTTGACAAAGTTTGCAATTGATATTGATGACTTATACGGGCCTCAGCATGTTTCTTATAATGTTCACATGCTCTTACACATTCCTAATTGTGTAAGAAACTGGGGTATGTTGTGGAATTATTCCAATTTCATGTATGAAAGTTATGATATTTTAAAAATATTTGTATATGGTTCTCAGAAGGCTGCACATCAAATTGCTCTAACGTTTTTTAACATACCAATTCATTAGAAATACATATTCATCAAATATTCTTTTTCATTCAAGGGCAGCAGAAGTATTTGAAAATTTAAAATCAAGGGTTTCATTTGAACAATTCATTAAAATATAAGAATTTGGTAATTGGCAAATCATGGATTTTAAGGGACAATACTGTACTGTTCTATAGAAACCTCTATACAGCTTCCATAGGAATCTATAGAACAGTCTCTTTAGAAAAGTAGGCCATAATTCTAAAGAATTCTATAGACCCTTTTCTATAATTTTTTTTATAGAATTCTATAGACCTTTTTCGTAAGGGCAGTGTTTCTTCTTTAACCCCCCCCCCCCTCAATCACAAAGGGGAGGCCCATGCATGAGTCCTAAAAAAAAATAACCCATCTGCCCTACCCATGGGGGGGGGGGGCTATTCTATGTGGGGCCAACACAGAGGAAAAAAGAAAAAGAAACAATGGCACGAGCACCACGATTCACGTGTATATATATACCAGGGTTTAAGCTACAGTCACATTTCTCGCAAAATGCAAAAGAAAATCGCAGAATGCGAAAAAAATAGTAGCCACTTTTGCAAAAATGCGTATATGAGGTACACAACGAGTAGACATCCAACAACCATTACATTAGGAGTCATTCAAGTATTACGTCAGCATCGGGGGGGGGGTTCGGATTTGATGACAAGGGGGGAGGGGTTTGAAGGTTGCTGACGTCATCAACCACCCTTTTTGAAGGTATGAAATATTCTAAGCTGCTGACGAGGGGTGGAGGGGTCAAAAATGGCTTAAAATCTGCTGACGTAATACTTGAATGGCCCCTTAGCATTATAGCATTTTGCTAAATCTTTTCCCCTCATTATTTTGACTTTTTTGCGAAAGGAATTTTTTATCCAGCTTAAACCCTGATATATACGTACACGAATACTCTGTGAATTGCAAGTCCTGCAGTTTTTCACAAGTTCAGAATCTTCCCTGGCAGCCATCTTCATTCGTTTGTTTTGTGCCATGAGCTTCTTGAGATCATGGATGCGCCTCCTCTGTAGGTATTATCTGCTCGAGAAACGTCAATTGTCCCACAAATCTTGCTTACAGTACAAAATGATGAACCCGCAATGTGTGGGGCGTTCCCATAAATGAAGTTACATGCCCCTTTTTCTTCTTGTTCACGCAAGGCCATCCGCTGTATGAAATGAAACACACAAAATTATGCTAGGACTTAATATGACAAACTCAGTAAACAGATTGAGACTTGACAACACATTGGGATAATAGACAAATCAGAATAAAACAATCAGAAATGTGTGCAACAAATGGAAAAGTAGCATGATCTAAAAGGCGCCTTCTATTTGCAGTCCATGATTTATACAGTGGCACGTCAAGCTTATATTACTGGAGAGAGTATATTCCAGATCCCACGATTACTTGGGTCCATAGGCGGAGATGGCATATCTCCGCCCATGCTTGGGTCGCGAAGCAGGGTAAGATAATTAAGGTGAAGAGAATAAAATTCTTTGTTGGACATAAACCGCAAAAACCACAGCCAGCACGAAGAAAATCCAGTACTTGTTCGGACATTTCAAAGGAAAACGTTTGGTGGGGAGAAAAATTCGGGGAGTGTGTAATAGTCCTACAGCTAACATACTGAACCTATCTTTTATCTTCGCCCTCTATATTTTTTTAAACCTTATTTCTTGTTTGGAAATTTTTATCCATATTTTTAGTTGCACTTACACTTTTGTCAGGCAACCATGCAGACCAGTTTGCTGAAGGCCAGTACATATTTATTGTTGTGTATAAAACATGCAGTGAAGCAATGATAATTATTGGTACAGGTGCTGTATAATCCAGACCACCAAATTCAATATGATCCAGATCGCCAAGGGAGCTATAAGTCGCCAACGGTGACGCTCTCATTTCTGCCGACCAGCATTGCCGGGTGGTCGTTGTTTTAGATTGTTCCTCCGTAGCTTCTTTCATTACCCATCCATTATAGATGGCGCTTAAAGCATGGGCGATTCAAACAGATAACAGTGTTTTTTCCCTTTGTGCAGTAGTGTCATTTCGTTTCTAGTTTCCAACGGATTACCTCTGATTATTTCTTCTGGATTTTTTGCCAGGTTGTATTTTTCCGTTACATTTCTTCTTTTTTATACTTTTTTGTAATTAGATTTTTGTGATTTCTCAGCTATTTTATCATGCCTTCAGTCCTTAGCGTGGTCAAGAAGTACCAGGACGTTATTTCAAATGAACTGGATCTTAAATTTTCTAACGGTAGGCCAACCTTGGGTAATGAGGGAGTAAGTAACTTAGTTTTCTATCAGGCATACCTGTGCCGAAATAGGTCCCTTTTTCTAGAATTTCTTAGAGATGCAGGGCCCCTGAAGTCCCAAATGCTTTGCGCAAAATGTGGCACAGACATGAGAGAGGGCATTAAAAAATCCCTTTCAGATGGTTTCGTTTGGTTTTGTAGGTGAGCCCAGAAATCGATTCGCCATGGTTTGGGTGCAGCAAGTTAAATCTCAATGAGATTCTGCTGCTAACGTACTTGATGGTGCTAGGTGAAAGCACCTCTAGGATAGCGCAGGAATTTTTTTTCTCCAAACATACCTTAGCCAACTGGAATCAATTTATAAACGAAACTATACTTGACCACATTGAGCTGAAGTCTGAGAAAATAAGTGGGCCAGGTAAGGTCGTCGAGATCGACGGAATCTAAATTTGGTAAGAGGAAAGATAATAGAGGTCGTAGAGTGGAGGGTCAATGGGTTTTTGAGGGAGTTCAGAGGGAATCAGGTAAGTTGTTCTTGGTAGCCGTCCACGATCGGTCCGCAGATACGCTCCTCAGGTTGATCGAGAAGGGAACCACCATCCACTCGGATTGCTGGAAGGCGTATAATCGTCTAGGTGAGAGAGGGTACACCTTTTTAAAAGTGAACCACAGTGTGGAATTTATCAACTCTAGGACAGGTTCCCACACAAACACCATCGAGAGCTTTTGGCGACACATTAAGAGTTCACTGCCCGAGTATAATTGGCAGAAAGATTTCAAATTTTATTTGGCTTTATTTCTTTTCAAAAAGGCTTGCTTAGGAAAAAAAAAAAAAATAGACAAATTTAATGCCTTTTTGGAAATAGTTAGAGATGTTAAATGGGAAGATTACAAGATTTACATCTAGTCGATTATACGCTTTCCGGCTGTCACTATTTAGTTTATTTACCACTAGCTGATACCCGGTGACGTTGCTCACCCCGTAAAAAATTAATGTATGTATAGCTTATTAATTATTTCTTAATCACAAAAATTTCTGCATCAAGTAAGAAAAAATTACTTTTATTTTTAAATATTGTAATTAAAAACTTCAGGCAATAGCTTGTGGATAATACACGATATGTTTTGTTTTTCCATCTGGTGTGTAGATGTACAAATTTTTGGGATTTCCAACCCGCGAACAGGCGACGAAAAGCTGTCCATGAGAAATTCAGGGCTCAAGTAGGTTGATACCTGCCACTGCTAACGACTGGCCTCGCGCTTTGTTGATTGTCATGGCAAAAACTAAACGAATCGGGAACTGTAATCGCTTGAAAGTGAATGGCATTTCTTCAGTGATAATTGGGATACGTTGAATAAAGACGTCTTCTCCTTTGCCACATCCAGTTAGAATCGTTGCTTCGATGATGTAATTGTGCAATTTCTTCACGCAGAGTCTGGTGCCATTGCAGAGTCTCGGTGTCTCCAAATTTCTTAAAAGCATTATAGGTGCTCCGACTTTGAGGGTCAAATTGTGTGGTGGCACACCCGGAATATCCAAAGGAGTTCAGAAATTCTGCAGGATACGGAACTTTCTGCGCTGAGTCTGTGACAGTGTCAACCGATTTGTAAGATGTGGAATCCCGGAATAATTTTTAGGATTTTTTCGATGCTCTTGTTCACACTGTCATTTTTCGATGCCGGAACGCCATTCACAAAGCCAGTCATGGTTTCGGTGATTTTGTTGAATGTTTGGGAAGACTTTGGCTGCAAGTTCTTGAACTGAATTTAACAACTGGCAAAATCCATTTGGGAAATTAATCAGTCAAGTGCTTGGGTCTACGGGAATTCTTCCATTGCCAAGTTTGATCAACTGATGTAAAAATGATAGCGGTTCTGTCATTTTGCAGTTGAACTCGCATATTTTTGGATGATAATAATTTTTTAACTTCGTGCCAGAGTGTTGATGATTTGAGGCAAGCATTGAGTTGATCAGCTGGTGTTGAACATTTTTATTCCCAGTTTTGTCGTCGTAGTTGTTGTTCTCTGTTGTTAGCGACGTCATACGTCCAGCTTGTGCAGCGAATATTATTCAAACGTCTTTAAAGCATTTTTTAAATTGAAACTATAACTTTACGATGGGCGGTTGATGAGATAAAGGCCGCATTACCACTTACAGGGTGTCCTGTAGCAGAAATACCCGGCGCTCTTCCCGGGTTTTCTTCAATTACTGGGAGGATTGGAAAAGAGTGACAAACCGTTATAAAGGAATAAACTGCTATAATAACAGAATTGAAGGTGTGACAAACCATTGTAAAGACATATACACGTCTGAAATGTATTGTTGGGAACCACGGTAACCAAAGTAAGCGTTCTGAAAGTAATTGTTGAGGGCCCCAAAACCATTGTTGCCCGACAGTTTTTCGCCCATTTCGGGCATTTGCCCAGCTCTGACGAACTTTTAAAGTAGCCTACGGTTCAATCCCGGACCTGTTTGGTATATATGCAAAATCTGGCGACGATCGGTCTAAAACTGTAGATTTGTATAAAGAGCATACATACATACATACTTTCACATTTATATATAAGATGTGGGAATATTTACTTTTAACCCGGAATATTAATTTTTAATCCAGAATATTTACTTTTGTTATTGTGATATTTTTGTTGAGTTTTTTGTTATATTTCCCATTATTGTTGTTGTTTTTGCTGGCGATCGTTTCTTTCGGCAACAATCGATTCTTGGCGACCTCGTGAGGGCCGATGGAAGTGTTGGCGAAGTTCACTGAAATCGCCAATCTCTAGATTATACAGCACCTGTTCCACGAATGGTTCAGTTAATGAGCGATTCGCATAACGAGCAAAAATTTCAAACAAATTTTGATTCGAGTAATGATTCGACTTACGAGCAAAAATTCTGGGCTTTATTTTCACGTTATCATAACTGAGCTGATGGTTTTTCGCTTCCGACCACACAAGTGCTGTGAAATTGTAGGTAATGTACTTACCTACAGTCTTCGGTCACCCCTACGAAGGAGACTGTTTACGATATGAAACTAGATGTAGCATTGTAACCACACATATGTGAGCTTGAAGTTTTTAAATTCCGCTTGGATAAAAACTTTGGCCCAATTACTTTATCGACCTTGAGAGACCAGCTCATGAACAAGGGCCACCATTTCTTAGGAGATTGTGTCCTTGGGAAAGACCATGAGACTGGAGGTGCACGAGCCAGACATTCAAGAGCAATTGGAGGAGCATGATCACATCTACAGACGAACTGACAGATCTCGCTTATTATGATTAAAGCAAGAGATTATTATGATCTCGCCTGAGGAAGACGAAGAGAGAAATGAAACGTTTTCCTTAAAATGAGATTAACAGATGTGTAGAACACATGGGGATCTGTGCAAAACTTTGAAGAAGAAAAGCACCTCAAATAAAGCTGTAGCAATGCGATCTCTCTGTCATTTCCAAAATAAAAGGCAAAAGCAAGTGTCATACATCGGGTTCCATTTTAAGTCATTTGCCGCTGTGGTGGTCGAGTGGTTATAGTGCGGACTCGTGATGCGAGGATCCGGGTTCGAACCCCACAGTGGTGGTCGGCTGAAGTTGGTTTTCTGTGGTTCCCAACTTCAAGGCGCAAATGCGAGCCGATCTCCCCGTTAAAAAGTCTCGCCACAGAGAGCAACAGTCCTACAACGGTAAATCATTCAACCATAACACTTCACTCATAGTTAGAAAAACTGGGGACAGCACTACACATAACAAGCATTACACAGAAACAAAAAAAAACTTTACGTCAGGTTGCACTACACGTACACGCACATTCCCGCATGTACCGATTCGTTGGGGGGTTCCGCGGGGGGGGGGGGGAAGCATTTGGGGTGTAGCAGTAGTAGGTAGGGCCTCCAAAAAATGGCTCGGGGATCCATGATGTTCTTAAGTCAGCCACCTCGTTGGGCAATTTGCCTGTTGTGGCGTCGTATTTGTATTTGTATTTGTAAATAAGTTTACAGATGGTGAGTGCGTAAGTTGTCCTAAACAGTAGCCCCCCTTCTACTCCGTCTCGTCCTTTAGAATAATTTAATTTATAAACATTATCCTATTGTATATTTATTTATGGTGCCATTTTTTAAATGTTATTGTATTTTATTTGGTTATTTAATTGGTTTTCTCGCAACGATTAAAGCATTCAACTAATAAAATACAATTTGCCGAGATGATTTCACCCAAAGCCATTTTCTTCGTCGAATTACAGAGTTGTTAAAACCTTACTTTCAATTAAATTCTTTACATGAAAAGTGATGGTTAATTTCCAATTTTAATTACCTGTTGTGTGTGCGGCTCTTATTGACTGACGTCAACCATCATCGCCTTTCGCGCTACACTTTTCTTATTCGCACACGTTCATGGAGGAATGAATAACATGGAGGAATGATTAACATGGGCATTCCTCCATGGCAGGAGGAATTATTCATTCCTCCATGGCACACGTTATACAAAACAATACAATAATAATTATACAGGGCTCTCGGCTGCTATGACCATCCCCTGATCGAAAAAAAAGAAATTGAGAATAGAGATGCCAGGATCATAACAAAAATATCTAGGAAATTAGAAAAAAGAAATTAAAGCCTATAAATTATACATTAACAGTCAATAACAATTAATTAAAAAAATAATAATTGTCAAAATTAAATGACAACAAAAACCATGAATAATACATTGTCTCAGGTGATGACAACAACAAAAGCATAAGAATCATAGCACAGATAATGACAACAATAAAAGTATTGAATGAAACAAAGCAAAGAATAGTAATACTGAAAAATTTATACACTTATATATACACAACACGTTATAATTCTTCGCCGCATTCTAGGCAGTGACGGTGGTGACCAAAGCTCTTGCAGAGAACCTCTTTTTGGTGACGTGAAAATGATGCTTTTTGATTGGTTGCTGGTTTTGGGTCTACCGCAGGCTGCAGACGCACGTCAAAATTTCCCTTTTGACTAAATTTCCCCCCCCCCACACATTTCCAAAAAATGTGCTGCCATCTATCGGTGGAAGTACGTAATCAAGTATTTTACACTAGAAAAACATTTTTTTTTTGCATTTATATATATTTTTTTTCAAAAAAATTCTTTTGTTTGCTGAACTTTCAAAATTTCCCACAAACGCCAAGAAATTTCCCAAGTTGACCAATTTTGGCCAATTTTTCCCACGAATATGGGAAATTTCCCACGAGTTACCATCATTGATTCTAGGCCATAATACCAGCTTGACTTGACTTGTTTTACGTCCTTTTGTACCAACCTAGGGTTTTAGGACGGGTAGAAAAAAGAAATATATAGAAGGTTAATGTGTTAGTTTGTAAAAAAAAAATTATACATCAACATGTATGAAAAATACCATACATTTAGAAAATTGTAAAATAACTAGGACATATATAACTATACACATTCATTTTGTATATACCACATATACAAAACCCATACAGGTGCACAGCCTTATCACAAATTGTGCAAATATTAAATCAAATTCACAATGTATACAGCACAAGAAATTTTCTCAAATCAAACCAAATAGCTACATACAAGAAAAACAATCATACTTGTATGATCCAACAGAATTACTTACAACAAAAATGACAATACATTTAGCAAAAAATAATTCCAAAAAACAAACAAATGTATTATATATAAATATATACAAGAATTACAACGATGTTTGCAAGATATGAGTAGATGGAAAAACAAATCAGTGATATTTACATCAAATCAGGGACTTAAAAAAAGAAAAAAACAAATCAGAATCTATTACATTTAGATAAATACACTTCCAATCCTTCGACAAATAACTTTGCAGGAGCAATAAATATAGCTCTCCAATTACAATTCTGATTATTTCTTATACCAATACTTTGGAAAAAGGTATTGCGACATTTATTCCAATGTTTGCATATAAAAAAGAGGTGATCATTCGATTCTTGATTATCACAATAGTCACATTTCGCAGAGTCTTTCTGATTAATTCTGTACAGATAACCATTAGTCGGGGCTCTGTTTGACAATAATCTGTAAAATAATGTTTCATATTTTCTCTTCGTAAAGTAAGGTGAATATTTATTCATAGTATTAAAAAAACGTGATGCAAGTGGATAAAGAAACTGATATCTGAAATATCGATCAATGTGGATTGTTCCAAGACTTCTCAAGTAAATTCAGCACATCTTCAACATATGAAAAATCTGCAAAAGTAGGGTTTGCATTATTAATAGCAGTTCGAGCCAGTTTATCTGCAATTTCATTGTAGGAGATATTCTTGTGACCTGGTGACCAGATAAATGAAATGAATTCTGCCCAGCTAGAAGCATCTATTAAAGAGAGTTGTGTAGTGAAGATTACTGTCTGATAATATAACATAGTGATGTTTTTCAGAAATGAATTTTGAAACAGCAATGGCAGACAGAGTTGCCAGGTCCTTAAAACAAAAATTCCAGTCAAAATCCTCTTCAAAAATAGCCCAAAATATTTGAATTTGTGCTGCCATCTATGAAGCAACAAGCAGGCCCGGACTTAGGCAGGTGCGAAAGGTGCGGTCGTACCGGGCCGCAAAATTTAGGGGGGCCGCAATTTTCCCTGAAAGAAACCCTTTTCTTCTGAAATGGGAAATATTTGTGAAAAATTTATATTTTTTCCCTGAAACTTACATTTTGATGGTAAAAGAAGCAGCTTGCAGTTTGAACCCCAATAACATCAAAGCGCTGAGATGATAGCCATTACAATTAGTGGAGGAATTCTGAAGAGCATATGTGTAAACTTGTATTGGTATCAAACCCCTCCCCTTAAAATTTGTAATATCAATAGAAATATTGGGTTTTATAGCCGCCTTTCCATACCAATATTTTTGAACCCTCCCAATATTTCCAATGAGGGTCGCAACTAGATGTTTGGCCAGTTGGGGAAAAGCGCGCATTTTGGCTCCCCTCTCTAATATTGAAGAAGAGGTTAAAAAGTGAAATTTGTCTCTCTGATCTGGCACCTGGGACACCAGATCCGCAGTTGCGGCTCTGTTTCCAGTACACAATGAAAATGAATATGATAATAATACAAAAAAAACACTTCTTTGTCACACACACAACACACATTGTTTTCCCTTCAACATCCTGATTTTGATCTACATAACACTGCCTGCACAATTTTCGTTGCATGCTGTAACCCAAAATACTTCGGTTCGCACCTCGGGAAGTTCGTAAATCGGGGGGTGATTATATACATTTTTTTGAAGAGGTCGCAATTTTTTTCTTTGTTTTGCACCGGGCCGCGAAATTCCTAAGCCCGGCCCTGGCAACAAGCGAGCTACAGTTTGACAATATTCTAGCCTGCAAAGATGTGGCTTATAGTTTTTCTTGTTTCTAGAGTCAGTAACTCCCCCTGCCCCCCACTTTTCACTTTTTTGTAAAAAAATTTGGTTTTTTTTTACCGAATAAATTGATTTCTTTCAAAAGTTGCGAAAGTCAGGGCTACACATTCTCTCACCTGGAAAAACGGCCCAGAGATGCCCTGGAGTCGAGGCCATCTTAAAAGCATCATGGGCCCCCGGGCAAATTGATTTTGCTCAGCCCTTTATCCTGACTGCAAATGCCTACTTACCAATTCACATTCTTAATCTCGCAAATCTTAACCATATCTCATTATACCCCCCCCCCCCCCCGCCGCTCTTCATTCAAGGCCTCCGTACTCGGGCAACACCCCCTATAGATAAGAAAGCTTATCTATATGGGATGTTGGTCCGGTTCGCCCATACGTCAAGACGGCACTGCCTCAAATTGTGCATAGGTGCCTACAAAATTTGGTACAATGATTTTAAAAATTAGGTATGGGTCCCAGACCAGATTTTTCACGGTCTAGTAAACAAAAAAATTTAAGAACTCTTCTGGGTTCCTGGCAGGGCTGTTTTAAGAGCATCATGGGCCCCGAGAGCCAAGTGATTTTTCTGATTCCCTACATGGAAAATCCCCGAAAAATACAACTGCCTCTCGTATTTCTGAGGCCCACCCGGGCATGGCCCCATGCGTTAAGACAGAACTGGTGCCTGGGCTTGAACCCTGCCAGCTCCACGCTTGTGGAGGCTACGGTTTCTTTCACAGGCTTCTGTGGTCTAGATACTGCGTTTCCCAGCCGTCGGGCCAGAGCAACACCTATAGCAGAAGGCCTCCGCGTGAAGCTCGTGACGTCACTGAAGTCTCCCATTTCCCTTATAGTCATTGGATATACTCATGGCCCCCCACAAGGAGTGGGCTGATAAGGCTCCAGCCCTGCGGCCCGGGGCAATTTTTTTTTGCTTTCTCACGCTATAAATTCATCATGAAGGGGCCCCGCAAAAGATCACAGCCTAGGGCCCTGCTTCAGGATGTAGGGCCTTGGATATACTACTTCCCTTATACTTGGGAATACTACTTCCTTCAATATACTACTTGTCCGAAAAATACAACTACCTCTCGTTTTTCGGAGGCCCCTCTTCTCTTGAGTAGTTCCTTTGCTTTTATGATCACGTGACTAAGGCTTTGGGTAAGAGCAAAAATGTAGTTGTTGTTTACCTTGATTTCCAGAATGCATTCGATCGGGTCCAACATGGCAAACTCTTGAAGCGTTTACACGAGATTGGAATTGGGGGCAACTTGCTGAATTGGATAGAATCGTGGTTAAGAGATAGGTCGCAACGAGTTATGGTGAACGGGGAATTCTCTGGTTGGACAGACGTCACAAGTGGAGTTCCTCGAGGAAGTGTCCTTGGCCCCATACTTTTTTCACTTTTTATCGATAAACTCGATCAGGGTATCGATGGAATTACTAGCAAATTCACAGATGATGTGAAGCTAATGGGGGTAATCGGGAATGAAAGCGATAGGGAGTTGCTCCAGACCAACTTAAACAGGATTACAGCATGGGCAAATGAATGGAGCATGACGTTTAGCGTTGATAAGTGCATGGTCGCTCATTTTGGTTCGAACAACCCACGGTTCTCTTACGAGTTGAATGGTGTCACTGTCCCGGATGCAACTAGGCTCACCGATTTGGGAATTCTCATTGACGAGCGACTTAGGTTTTCTGAACATTGTTCAGCGGTGGTCAAAAAATCGAATAGAATGCTTGGTCTCATTTTCAAAAAGGAAGGTCTCTTCGCGTTCTCCTAAAGTCATTCTTCCGCTTTTTCGAGGATTAGTTCGTCCTGGGCTGGAGTATGCTGTTGGAGACCATACCTACAGAGGGACATGGAATTGGTTGAAGGGGGTGCAGAGAAGAGCTACGCGTGTCCTTATTGGCACACGGGGCTTGAGTTATGAAGAGAGACTTCATTTTTTGAATATGTTTACATTGGATGAACGCAGGTGTCGAGGAGATATGATCGAAGTGTTCAAAATTTTCAATGGGATGGATAGGATGGACCATGAACTTTTAGTACACCGCCAATCGACTGCTTTTACAAGGGGACACCAGTTTCAATTGGTGAGGGACAATGCAAAGTTATGGTGTCGCAGGGAATTTTTCTCTAATAGGGTTGTTAATAAATGGAATAGCTTACCCCCGGAGGTAGTAAATTGTAACACAATTGACACGTTTAAAAAGAAATACGATAAACATGTTGGGGTAAATCGAGAAGCTATCCATACTTAGAATAAGACAACAATAAGTATTCTTTATGGGCGTTGTATAATATTTTATCATGTGTATATATTGTTTATAAGTTGTGTTAATTGCATTTTTAATTGGGTTGCTGTTTTTTTTTTTTTAAATATATGACATACATATTTTTATGGGCATCTTTTTATCAGCCACCTCGTTGGGCATTTTGCCTGTTGTGGCGTTGTATTTGTATTTGAGGCACCCGGGCCGGGTCATGCCCGAGTATGTCTGGTGCCCTGGGTGCTGAACCAGAAGGGGGTGCAAATTTCAACCTTTAACCTCTCCTTCAATATTAAAAAGAGGCACTAAAATGCGCGCTTGCCCCGACTGACCAATCATCTAGTTGTGGCACTGTGTAACCATTTCTAGTTAGGTAGGGAGGTCTTAAAAAAAGGGACCCCCAAGATTGCTCTTAGGACGACTCTGTTTTTCCCTCCGAGTACGGCAGTGTCGCGAGATATGTTAGGAATTATATTGAAGAGAGTGACAGGGCTGATTCCCGAATGGTGACCCACATCATCTTGAGATGCCATTGCTATTTGTACCGCAAATATTCTGATATTCTGCTGATACTTTTATTGAAAACTGTCTTATTACTACACATATAGTGCGGAAAATTTTCTCTAGTGCTGGGGTCGGGGTTTCATTTTTTTTCTGATGGGGGTGGGAGGCCCGTCATTTCGATATTTTCTGGGGGGAAGGGGACGAAGAACTTATAGTCAATATATGTACACACATTTATCACTTCTAATGCATTTTTTAAAGCCGAGAAGGGATTAAAATTTCCCCTTGACACCCCCAAAAGACGGGCCTGGGGGGGGGGGGTACGTTTTATCCTGAAAAATAACACTATAATTTCGGCTCTAGGAGGAGGGGGTATTACATCCCCCTCCCTTGCGCACGCGAATGTTGCTGCATGCAATTACTACGTTTAATGCTTTAATACGTTTGGTTAAATCTAGGTTGCACAACTTCCGGCCCTCAGTTTTGGAATTGGGCAGCTGCGAAGCGGGCCGTAAAATTAGTTTTACTGCATCGATTATGCATAATATTTTACGCTAACTACATACTTTAAAAATTCATAATTTAATATTCTATTGAATCCATTGATGAAAAAAAATATATATGTCGATTTATCAACATATGGTAGTGAATGTGCAGCCCCCCACATCCTTGGATGGGGGCCTTAATTTTTGAAAGGACCCCCCAGACTAAGATTTTTATCTGGCTTCTTTGGTTGAAATTCAAGAAAATTTATATTTTTATATATTTATAAATATAAATATCAAAAATAGGCAGACCATATTTCCTAGAGAGAAATACGGGAAATTGGAATTCCAAAATACGGGACATCGCCAATTATCGCCAGGAACAACGCCAAAAGTGTACAAAGTTGCTAAATATTGCTGAAATTAAGAAAAATCGCAATGGCGGGAAACGAAACGTTACTGCAAATTGCAGTGGATTAAAATGAATTCCCAGAAACAAAACGTTCAACACGACAAATGTTGGAAATTAATGATCTTATTTAATAGTTGTAATTACCATAATATAACTTATGAGTAGGCTGACCATATTTTCTCGAGAGAAATACGGGACATTGGGATTCCAAATACGGGACATCGCCAATTATCGCCAAACACAACGCCAAAATCAAACAAAGTTGCCAAATATTGCGAAAATTACGGGAAATTACAATGGCGGGAAATGATGCATTACTGCAAATTGCAGTGGATCAAAATGTATTCCAGGAAAAAAAAAACTTTCACCAAGGCAAATATGGGAGATTAATATTCTCATATATAGTTGTAATTATCATAAAATAATTTATGAGTTGAAAAATAATGTCAATCTTTGACTTCAATAAAGAATAAAAATTCAAGTAGGTTTCGTGTAAAATACGGGAAAAACCGGGACACTTTTGCCAAAAAGTCGGGATGGCCAAAAAAACAAGAAATACCGAGACTGTCCCGGGAAATACGGGACGTATAGTCACCCTACCTTATGAGATGAAAAATAATTTCAATCTTTGACTTCAATAAAGAATAAAAATCCGAGTAGGCATCATGTAAAAAACGGGAAAGTTTTCCGGAAATAATCCCAATCCCGGGGACCTTAATTTTTGAAAGGACCCCCAGACTAAGCTTTTTATCTAGCTTCTTTGGTTGAAATTCAAGAAAATTTATATTTTTATATATTTATAAACATAAGACCGATAACTAAAGCCCCTACAGCCCGGTCTGCCTTTCCCATGAATTGGCCATGTCTTAACACTGTGATGAGCCCTCGGTGCAAGGGACTCACCCTATCAGACTTAAAGCGCCAGTCATCCCGATTCAAAATCTTATTTCACAGTATTAGACATCAGAACCGTAACTAGATGCTTTGTCAGCCGGGGCAAGCATGCATTTTGGCGCCCCCCCCCCTATAATGTTGAAGGAGAGATTGAAGAGTGAAATTTGCGCCCCCTCTAGCACAGCGCCCGGGGCACCAGACCCAACTGCACCCCCTCCCCCAGTTGCAGCCCTGTTAAACATTATATTGTTTCACATATTTCTCGTGAACGTGAAGCTTTGTAACCCCCTGCACTGCCCATGCGCTAGAACGGCCCTACTTACTGGGGCCTCCTCCTCGGAAAGATTTTTTACGGATCCAAATTCGAAGACCCCCCCCCCCCCCGCCCCTAAAAGAAATTTTGGTAGATTTATAGAGCAAAATCTAGATCAGTACCTCAGGGCCTAACCCCTATGACCAGGACCGCAAAACTGTTCTTGACCGTGCCGCTGAATGACTAAACCCGGCCCTGTCCCCGCGCCATAGGCACTGCAACCTGGCGTTGTAGATGTTTGAGCCCCTCCCTAATAAATTGTGCGAGGGGGCTGAGCCCCTAATAATTGATAAATATATAATGCAACGTACCACTGCCCCTCCTGCATAATTACTATTATGCAGCAGGGGCATGGGGACAGATATCATCTGGCTGTCCCGGGAAATACGGGAAGAATGGTCACCATAACCAAAAAAACAATAATTTTACTCTGTTTCAACGGGAGACGGTCGTGTGACGTCACTTGATTTATCAGAAAGAGTAGCAAGAAAACCGGTTATAGGGTTCATACTCCATAATAGCATTCTTTCGAAGTCAAAGAAAAGCGTTTTTCTTCGGGCGTATGTATTATTGTTGTACACTCTGGTAAGTTTTGAATTAATTTTCTTCCTAAATAAAATAATAATATTGATTACTGCGAACGCCTCCCCTTTCTTCTTGTTTATTTCGTCCCACTTGATCGGAGTGCTATGAAAAGTGACATGTTAAAGCACCAGCTTACTGACCTACTTTACTGTAATGAAGCAACAAAACAAAGAAAATGCGATTCATCAAGTGCCTTCCACACAAAGCCGCTTGAAAGATGGCAAATTAAGGCCTTCACAATCACACCTATGTGTGTTAATGCCTGCAGTGCACCCAGAATGATATGTTTCATCCTCTCTGCAGGCATGGCGTGATTCGAGAAAAAAAAAACCAAGTGGTAACTTTTTTCTGGTTGTTAGGCTCCGTAGCATCAGAACAAATGCTTGGTTGGCTATTTGTGGAGACCTAACACCATTACCGAAGTCCTCAAAACCATCGATTTTATCATCTGCCTTATCATATACCATCAAAGGTTTTATGGCCATCTCATTGGAAATGAGAGCGAACAATCTTTCCTGTTCACCCTTCCCATCAAGAATGTTTTTCAAAGCTGCAATTACATTTGAATTAAGGCCCGGTTTTGATAGGTGGGAAGAAATGAACCGCTGGAGTGTTTGCGGAGATGGTAATTGCAAAAATTGTTGCAGCAAAGAATAGGCAGAACGACTTTTACAAAATATTTTGTAGGCATGCACTTTGTCGAACTGAGTGTATCTCTTCCCATTGGCCTTTTGCATACTCAGTTCAACTTGACGAGAAATAAATGAAGAAAAGTTTCCGTCTATGCCCTGTGCCGCAAGAGTTTGCTTAAGTGACTGTTTAGTGTTAAATTGTTTTCTGTAGGCACCAAATCGAGCTTTTAACTTTCGGGAATTATTTCTCTGCTGTTTTAGTTTCTGGGCCAACTTCACTTTGCGTGGAGTGTATTTTTTCCTTGAAACAGGAGTGCAAAATGTTTTATGACGAGGTGAACTTTGGGGAAAAGAATGGGAAGTTGAAGGTTTGGGGGTGGATGCATCCACTGGCACAGATACACAAAAAGATTCATTTTCAACAACCGTGGTATTAACAATTGCAGGGCTTGGACAGTGTGGTGCATTTGGGAGCTTAGGAGCAATAGTACTCAATGAAGTGGCAAAACTATCAAAGGGTGCATGGCCTTTACTGCTCCCACAAGATTCTTCACAGGGCTTTGGAGCATTGGGTATAGCATTTTTAACTAAGCTATTTTTTAATTTCATGTTCATGAAACACCAATCCTGGAAATGGGAAAATGGGAATCCTCACAAACACGACCATTGGCATGTAGTTTTTCAGCAGAAACTCCTGAGAGTTTCGGGTTGTTACAGGCAGCTACCCATTTTTGACACCTGCAAAGAAAAAAAAATTGTACATGAGAAATCTATTTTTCATTAAGGAAAGTAAAAATAAATAAATCAACGAAACTGAAAACTTTTGATTACAACAGTAGGTATGAAATAAATCATGATTTTTTTTTCAAACTATTATTTTGATTTGAATTAATTATTTTGTGAACTAAAAATCAACTGATTGTTTACCAAGATGATCTTGATATTTATTGAGAACTTTTCATTTCCTCATCTCATTTTTCAAATTTAACTAATTAGATTTTCTTATATTATTCTCTATATATATTTAACATATCTTCTATATTTCTTTCAATTGAGAAGTTTCTGACTATCACATTCCCATATCATCTCCTGAAACCAGAATCACGAATGTCCAAAATTCACCCTCTTTTTGTTATCAGAAAGATAAGTTATTTTGCTTCCTAATCACATTCATATTTCAGGCAAAACAGAAATGCAAATGTGTATACTATCGAAACACGCCACAAAAAGCATTTTAGGAAAATAAATTCTGTGGAGTAACACGAGCAGAGTGAACATTCAAATGTCATTTACGCTTTTTTTTCCATGCTTTGACGACAAAATTTTGCATACCACTAGGTTATTTTTACTTGAACTATTCAACACTAAATTCAGTCTACTCTGCAGAACAGTACAAGACTAATGTGTCATTCCTTGATAGTATTTTTATGTAAGCAAGAACTTTTTTTTGAAAAATTTTTTCAGAGAAATTTAGCTTGGGTGACTAAGTATTATTGCCATAGCAATTTATAGTTAACATATTTCATTAAAAAAGTTTTAGAGTTTCATAAAAATAAATGTTAATTTTAAACAATTCCAGAGAATAACTCACTTCACAAATGTGAATAATTTTTTTTATAATCTGAATCGGTTATTTTCCTCTTTGATCAGACGAAAGGATTAGGAGTTAGGACACCACAGAATTTATATCAATACATCTATCAACATGAAATAGGGTCGACATGTCCTGTAAAAGTGAAAGAAACATTGTTATTGGACCTGGTTTTCCAGATACAGAAATAGCTTCTAAAAAATTTATGTGGTCTACATATCTTTGTGATTCAGGGACTTGACTGACAAACTATAACTATACCTATATACTCACATGAATGAAATTACCATTTTTTGAAATTAAAAAATTTCAATAAGTACCATAGTATTTTTTTTAAATTTGTGTAGAAAAGAATTTCAATTTTTTATGCCTTTCCAAGCAAAACTTTTGGAAAATTTACCTTTTCTTTAGAAAAATTATCCCTTTAAACATTTTTTTCTCTGTCACATTATATATATACATGAGCTTTCCCAGTATCATTATCACCAATTATTTTATTTAAATTAACATTAACTAGAGAGTTTATTAATTGCAAATTTACATTAATTACAAGTAAAAACGTGCTGCTCTGACATGTCTACCCCCCTCAACGTCCGTGAAAATGAATTGAAATATTACAATTGTATATATGTCTATATCTTCAAAGCACATTATTATTACCCCTACACCCTACCAATGTCAGGCTCTTTCCCCTTCAGTGAAATTTCGAGCAATTTTGACTGACAATAGCCCTGATAAATCAATTCTTTTATCATGTCGTAGAAAATAATATAAAATGAATGAAATTTTTCACTTACCTGTTGCTGTCTTTCGGAAATTTATATATGTGAACACCAGTCTTCGAGTTCATTTTGCAACCATCAAATCTGCAATAAAACTTCGGATACGCGGACATATTCAGTAAATATAGCTACAAGGTATGTAGAGAATTTTAGTTGGCCCTTAGAAGGACCTTTTTTTGAATTTTAAAGATTAAAATTCGCCGAAAAAAATCAAGAGCAATAGCTAACCAACCTAACCAAGCGTCTTCACGTGAGTAAAGTAAACAAAATGGCGTGGAGTGGAAAAAAGACGATTCCTTCCCGACGCAAGCAGCTAATTACAGGCCAGCAGCAGGAGTTTGTCCTTCCTGAACAGAGAGGGCGCTGATGTCATGTTTGGATTCCGGTTTTTCCGTAGGACTGTTCACGCTTACTCTTAATGCAGCTTTGCTTCCACATGAGGGGTCCTCGGACTGGAGCCCAGTGAGACCTTGAAAATTTTTCTCTCGTATTCATTTTACCAACAAATAAATTCCGGGGGTGGGGGGGGGGGCAGTCAAGGACCCGGGACCTAATTCGCAGAATTTTAGCGGAGCCCAGACCGGATTCATCTCTGGCTTCCACTGTTCCAAATTTTACAGTGTAAAACAAAAAAAAAAAAAAAATTCATCCAGGGGCCCTGAAACCTTTCAACTACTAATTAGGGCACCCAGGCCTGGAAGCTTGTCGGACAAGTCCCCTGTGAGGGTCACGAAGAATTTTCATTTGTATTCATTTTACCAATGAATAATATCTGGGGTCCCCAACCAGTTACCCAGGACCCAATTCGCATACATTTAGTGGGCTACAGTTGTCGCAAACTTTACAATATTGAACAAAAATCAATGATTCGTCCAGGGGCTCCTGAAAATAAACCTGTCAACTTTTCCACGGGGCCCCTGACCTGGACGTTTGAGCATTCCCCCTCCTTGTGTGGGCCAGAAATTTTTTCATTTTTATTAGTTTCACAACGAATAAAATCCAGGTCTTCCCCACATACCTTAGCAGTGACTCAATACAAAGTTTAACAAATTGTAAATGTTAAACAAAACAAAAATCATTGAGATTCGTCCAAGGTCTCCCAAAATGAAACCTGTCAACTTTTCTATGGGGGCTTGTTGAACATCAACCCTGTGAGGGCCACGAGAAATTTTTATAAAGCAGCAAAAAAACAATGAGATCCACATAAAGGCCCCTGGAAATGAAACCTTTTAACTTTTGCCAGTGAAGATATATGTGCAATAACCTGTCTTGAGTACCCGACCCTACCCTGTGTGTTCGGAGAACTGGCGTTATATGTATAATATTCATATCTTTCTACATGGCTCCTATAAATGCAGGGTTCACAGAGGCTGGAACCATTCTTATCTCTCAGCGATTTTTCACACTGTAAATTAACCATGGAGGGGCCCACCAAATATACCAGCCCAGGAGCTCTGCTGCAGGATGTGGGGGGGGGGGGGGTGTCATGCCTCTTGGTACATACAAATAACTGGGTTCCTGATGGGTCAAACGGTTCCCAATATGTTAATGTTAAATTAAAACGACCCAAAATCATAACCAATTTCAGTCACATAAAATTGTCATTAATTTCCATTGCATAGAAACGGGTCCTTTTCGAGTTGGTGATTTCATGTTATAGAATATATAGATAATGAATTTACCGTGATGAATGGCTGAATTTGTTGAATATCCAATATGTTTTGGTTATTTCCGCCATGGCTTCAGGACAAAATTTTTGCTATATTGCAGAAAAAAGCATCCTGGCAAAAATTAAAAGAATTCAAAATTTAAACTTTTACTTTCATGAAGCAAGTCCTGATAATCTTCACTGACTTCACAAAGGTGAAGTATTTAAAACTGCATTTTTTACTTGTGGAATCAGCTGTTTTTATTTCAATTAGACCAGTGTTTCCCAAAGCGAACACCTGGTGGACAGGGTTTAAGCTACGGTCGTGTTTTTAGCAAAATTCAAAAGAAAACCGTAGAATGCAATAGCCACTTTCGCAAAAATGCATACAGGAGATACGAAACAAGTAGACATCCAACCATCAATCATTACATTAGCATTGTAGCATTTTGCTAAAGCTCCCCCCCCCCCCCTTTTCACTTTTTTGCACAAGGAATTTTAAACCCTGCTGGTGGGCGATGGAATAGTCTGGGGGGGGGGGAGAGAATAGAAGCTTAGTCTGACATAGGATGCTATGGGTCCGCTTGAGTCAGGGGCGATGAGGGAAAAACATTTCTGAAGGTCTATGGAACTAAAAGTTCAGGAAACTCTGAATTAGATGAAAGGGGGAACAGATGCTGTATAATCAGGAGACTTTTTTCGTTGCCATTATCCGGTGCCAAACACGTCCAATTGGCTGGACAAAGTCACCGAAGACACTACGGCCGCCAAAAAAAAATTGCCAGCATAGAAAACATAGCAAAGGCGGAAACAAAAAAGTATATTCTGAGTATAAAAAAAGTTAAACCTGCACTCTCTTTGAAATAATAAACCGATCTCGAGGCATAAGGTCTCTCTGGAGTCTTTTCCAGATCATCCACTTCATCGTGTCATTTTTAATCCCTCATTTCATAGACTATTTGCTGCTCGCCCTTCATGTGTTTCATCTTACGGTCTTCGTATGAGGGCACTTGTGGAAGAACTAGAATTGGACATCAGTCGTGTGGCCCCAGTTGCTTGGCAACTGGCACCATGGGAGCAGTCTCTGCCAGATGTCTCTTTCATTATAATTATACCCTAGAGCCACCACAGCAGATGTCATATATCGACAGATATTCTTTAGGCACAGGGGTAGGTACAACAGGTACTTCCCCATATATACCGACGGCTCCAAGAGCCCTGGCCATGTCGGTTGTGCCTACATCTGCTGTGAGGAGACATCTTTCAAACTTCCAGACACATTCACTATATATTCGGCAGAACTGTACGCAATCCTTCAGGCTCTACGTCATATACGACGCAAACGCCACCGACGATGCATCATCTATAGCGACTCTCTCAGCGCATTACAAGCACTGTGTTCCTGTACGTTTCACACTCATCCATTCATTCATGCCATTTTTCATGAACTGCATTACCTCATTCATCATGGTACCACAGTAAAATTTTACTGGGTACCAGGTCATGTAGGAATACCGGGCAACGAAAAAGCAGACACCGCAGCTCGAACAACAACTAACATTGACAATAACCTTTTGGTACCTGCCAGTGACCACTTCTCAATCCTCCGGGAAGTGATGCATCACCGCTGGCAGGATCATTGGAGCCATCAGATAAATAATAAACTTCATGCCATCAAGCCCACACTTGGCCATTGGCGTTCGAGCTGCAGAACTAACCGAAAGGAGGAAGTTCTGCTTGCCCGGTTGCGCATAGGACACAGTCGTATCACACAATCATATCTTTTATTACGAGAGAGTCAGCCACAGTGCCCACATTGTCAAAGTCCATTAACCATTGCTCATGCTTTTACTTGTTCATATCATTGTCATCATTTTACGACCGCTTTTGGTCAAAGTCATCTTTAACTTCATGACATTTTAAATGACCATAGCGATGCATCTCACATTTTTAAATTCATTAAAGTCATTGGTTTTTATAACAAATTATAGATTTTTACAATTCATGTCATTGTTTTATGCTTTACGTTGCTTTTTATCATGCATAATTTTAGTATTTTGACATGACAAAAGGATGATTTTTCTTATTTTTATAATTTGTTTTGGCGCAGTTTGACCAAATTGGTCCTTGCGCCAGAAAATTTAAAATCCAATCCAATCCAGTCTCTCTGCGTATCCAGACTCTTTTAAAAGATAAACTAAAATAATGATATTTACGAGACAAAATGGAAGGCACATGACAAAAAAAATGCTGAAGTTACAAAAAATGAGAAATAGTTAACTGATCTAATGTATATATGCATATATGAATTGACATCATCGTGCCCCCCCCCCCCCCAGAAATAATGACCGTGGCTCCCCAGATTTCCTAGTCTATCTCTGCCTGTGATAACTGGAAATGAGGGGATGGAATTCGGACACCTTTGATGGAAATCTAAAATTTGCGTTGCTTTGGTTGGAAAAAATTTATTTAGTACAATCAGACACTTGCAGCACTTAGATAAGAAATTGAGTTACTTAGAGCGGTTTTTTAATTATTTTCAACTCTAAACAAATTTTCAGAATTGAAGATTTTGCTTGGGTGGGACGGTATCTCAGCACTTTCCCTTATTGTTAGTAATTTCCACACGTTGGTGTATCTTGAATATTGCTTAAACTCTGCAATGCTATATCTCAGTTTCCTCATTTCAGACTTAATTTTCATATTTTCAGTTGCGAGAGCCTTATTTCTCTATTACAATTCTTCATTTTCGTACTGCAGCTGAACTGTGGAGTTCTTTAGACCTTTTATGACAGCCCCAAAGCAGAATGTTTAGCACTGTTCTGCGACGAGCCCTCGGCTGACTGGAAATGTTCTGCGGTAAAAATCCCCATACATGTAATAGTGTTTTTTGCACTCTTTCTTAAAATTCTTCCGAATTGTTCTGCAGTAGCGCTAATTGTTCTGCGACGTACGTCACAGATTCTGGCACATTCTGCTTTGGGGTATGACAGCATTATAGAAATTGATCACTTGTTTGAATTCTTCCAGCTTGTTGGTTAAGAAGTCCTTGAGTTTTGAGTTTCATTGCATAATCTTCTCCAAGAAATCCGGAATATTCGTGGAATCACTGCTGCCACCATAAGGACCTTTGGGAGAAGATGTTACACAAGTCTATTTCTTCTGCTTGTTCTGAGAAACTTTTAGCATCACTTTACCGTTGAAACTGCCATATGTAAAATAGAAACCTTAACTGAGTGCATGTCACAGTTCAACATTATTAAACGATTTAATTAAACAAATGAAGCTTAGATACTTACATAAATCAATTCATTGACATTTATTTGAGCCTATTAATAAAAATAAGCCACAAAACTACTAGAAAATAAATAAATGAAGACAAATAGGAGCGAAAAGTAAACACGACCACCGCTCTCTCTGCGGCCACTCTTCCATATATATTTACCACAGCTGGCGAACAGAGTGGCGATTTTAACTTTAACTCTTTAGGGGCACTACTATGGCCTTATGAGTTTGGGCCTTCTGTCTGCTAAACTCAGCTGTCTTGTTCAATTTGATGGCTTGACTAAAGTCCAGATTATTTTCTCGCAGCATGTGCTCTTATATCCCCGTCTTACGTTCCCAGCACAATCTGACCTCTTACAACTGAATCAGACTGGTTACTAAATTCACATGATTTAACTAATTCCTTTAAGTCACTGACGAATGCATCAAATGTTTCACCCTCTTCTTGGATACGCCTGTTGAAGATAAATCTCTCCACAACCATGTTTTTTTTCTCTGTGTCGTGAAAATTTCAAACTGACAGATAACTTTTTTTGAAGCAGTTTTTCCTCATCCGACAAGTCAAATGTGTCAAATACTTCCACACCAGTCACATTTAAAAACAACGCTACCTATACCTCAGACTCCATCAAGGCCTAGGCTTTGCGGTGGTCTGCAGAATTCCAACATTGATTATCAGATATACAAATGATCAGTCTAAGACAGGGGTCGGCAACCTTTTGAGTCGGAAGAGTCAAAAATTAAAATTTACAAAATTTCAAAGTTTTTAAAGAGCCACAAAATTTTTTCTTGCCAACAATAAATAGTACTCGCATAAATAAAGTTTTTTGATAAAAAAAAAAACTGATCTATTTATTCATAAGAAAAAATATCTATTTATTCATATATAAGTAGTGTTTTACACAACAAATCAGATAATATATATATGGCATTATCAGATAATTACTTATTATTTAAGTAAAAAATTAAAACAATTAAACATTTACTTACAACACTAACTTGTACTTCAATAACAAACAATTGAGCAAACAAATTCAATGGGAGCGGTGGCTTTGCATGTTTTTAGAAAGTTTGGATAAATTTGGCTCATAACTTGTTGTTTTAAGTTTCAAACACGACTCTAAATTTTAATTTGTTAGTTGGCTTCTTACTTTACTTTTAATTATATTCATGCAAGAGAACGCTTGCTCGCACGATTATGTCGATCCGAAGATAGTCAGCACTCCAAATGCCAACTTCTTCACCTCACTGTAGCAATCTGGAAGACTATTCCATGCGTCGAATATAAGTGCCTCAACTCGCGGCATTTCTTTTGAATTCAGGGTGATTAATGCCTTTTTCATTTAGGAATGTATTTATTTCATTCAAGCACAAAGCAAAACGTTTCAACACCTTACCTTTGGAAAGCCATCGCACTTGTAGTGATTGACAATGGTATAATCCATTCAATTTATTTAATTAACAAAAATCACTACAAATGAATGGCACGGATATAACACATGTGAGCAACAACGTGCCAAAACCACAACAAAAAACAAGCGTCACATCAACAGCTTTGACTTCTCCCCAACACAACGAGGAAAAATATTACATCCGGACGGCTTTGACTTCTCTAAAATATTTACAGGATAGTCCCTACACACTTTATTGTGAAGAAGGAGGTCGGAATACTGAGTCTCCATTTCGTTTAAGAATTCTTTAAACTGATGATGGTAGAGTGCTTTTGACAAGATGCTGTTAACAATCTTGATTACCAAATTCATGACCTCAACTATTTCGGCCGGAAATGTTTGGGCACAAAGCGCTTCTTGGTGTATTATGCAGTGAAACATAAGAATTTCGTGGTTTATTTTGCGCTGAAGAATCGTTGTTGCCCCTTTATTTTTTCCTGTCATACTTCTGGCTCCATCAGTTGCTATTGAAACAATTTTATTTAAATCGATCTTATTGTCTTCGAGGCATTTTTGCACGGCATTCGCTATATCTTCCCTCTAGTTTGTCCCGAGAGTGGTAGCAATCCTAGAAGTTCTTTTGGACCTTGGGAAGACATATACCTGACAAAAAGGGCAGCTTGTGCCGTGTCTTTTATGTCGCAAGACTCATCTATAGCAAGTGATAAGGTAGAAGAAAGTTGAATATCTTCCACCTGCAAATATGTTACATTTGAAGGCATTTTAGCTATTCTATCTTGTACTGTTTTAGCGGATAGTGGCAAATCGTTGATTTTTTTCAAGATTTCTGGTTTGTTTTTGAAATCATGAAATAGTTCTTAAGATGCACGTATGAAGCAATCCTTGACGTACTCACCATCTGTGAATGGTTTGCCGTTTTTTGCAATTTCTAGTGATACCGCGAAGCTTGCCAGATTAACATTACTTGTAGATTGCATCCAGTTACTTAACATGGAACTTGATTGCTGTTTTTGTTTTAGGAGCTCGTCGACAGCTTTTTTTCGTTCTTCGCCGGCTGGATATTTACTAGCAAACTGAGTATGTTTTTTAGTGAAGCGTCTCTCTAAATTTGATTTCTTATTGTGTGCGAGTTTTTCGTGGCAAATGAGACAAGTCGGAAGGCCATCTGAGTTGCATATGAAAGCGAACGACTCCGTCCAATCCCGATTGAATTCTCGATGCTCTTCTTCAGTTCTTCTCTTTTTTTTTGTAGATGTCATGCTTGCGGTGAAGCTGTAATAAAGAATTTTTAAAATTATTATTTAGGTATCCAAAATGACAAGTTTTGCAATTATTTACTATGTCAACGTATACCTAAGTAAATACATACGAGAAGCTGGGCATAATGAAATATAATTTATCAAAAAACATTTTACAACGATATTTCCCAATTAAAAATACTTACCTAAATAAAATAAATAATTCTCTAATAATTTAATTATTAAAATAATTTAGACACGAAACACTGTTTGTCTCACTCTCTCACGTACTGATTGACTATAAGTACATAGTTTCGTCGCATCTGTGGTCGCCGACTGGCACGAACAGACTTGTCAGAACGTGTTTATCACAGCACAGTCTGCACATTTTAGTTTTTTTTAAATTTTGGCAAATATTAGATACTTAGTTTACGAGTAAAGGTGTTATGCCCAGCTATGCGGAAATCAATGAAAATTGCCAAACATATAAACAATCTAAAACTGCAAATACCTACCTACTTTGATCCTCAGAGTTTGAAAATATGTTTATTAAATAACAATTTATAGGTACTTACACTTATTATTTTAACGCTAATTTTTAAATAAAAGCTATAAAATAGATAAATAATAAAATAGGTAATTTATTAAATATATATTTTAATAAAAACACTTTTGCAGTAATATCCAACAGTAGTACTTTGTTTCTTTTTTGACAATTCTTATTGACTTCAAAAAAGTAGTTAGGTATCTTATTTGGAAAAAAATATGTATAATATGTATTTTAAAAATATAATTGTCTTGCGTCGAAAGCGAATTAAAACCTACATAGAAACATCCGAAGACAGCGTCATTCGAGAGCTTCCGATGGACTGACGACGCGTGTCACGGGGGAGGGGTGCGGTGAAAAGTGAGTACAAGTGACTGACAGATAGAATCGGTGCCTAATCCTCGTTAATCGATTCAGAACGATTTTTAAATAGTTTTTTTTTTGATAAAATAAATAATAATTGCGTATGGAACTAAAGAGCTGGAGCTTCACATCCAAAGAGCCGCAGGTTACCGACCCCTGGTCTAAGATCTTGTTGACTTAAATTTGAAGCGACTGTGGCATGTTATGTTTAGTAATAACTCTGGCTTTAATTAAATGAATAGTAACATACCCACAGTATTCTTACAACTCCAAGGCCATGCCTGACTATCTGTTGCCAGATCCTGACAGCAACATATAATTTAACAGCTTAAAATATTTCTTTTTCCACCCATTTCATTGAACTTCAAAAATTTCAGAAGCAAAGTTATTGAATAGACCGCTGCTTTGAGTTAACTAACAGCCGAACATTAACTAGGAAGACCACCAGCAAGTGGTCGACAATGAGAGGTTGTGCACACGATACAAGCACTTGAACAGAACCGAAAGAAACGCCAGACAAAAACTGCAAGATGTGTGGAAATAAGTATGCGTTTTGGGCTATTGAAAGTGAAGGATATGAGCACAAATATGCGGAAATAGTGGTTTGTGATAGATTTGGCATTACCCAGGGTACACCACAAGGAAACCTATCACATTCCATTCCATCTACGAAACAAATTTCTATTAGTGAGTATAAATGTCTCTTCTGTATTGTTTTTAGGGATGTGATATGAATCCAAAATATCATTCTTGCCGTATTAAAATGATTTTTTAATCTTTTATAGATGCTGTTTATGCACTGTGGATGAGCTGGAGTAGTCTGACGTTGCTATATAGTTGGTTTTTTGAAGAACTTGGCAAATGAAAGACCATGTCATTGGCTGGATCTTGAAAAATGGGGGGATTTGTTGCAAGTTTTGGATGTATCTACTTTTGTTCTGAGAAAAGATGGGAAGCAATGGTTTTTTTTTGGAGGTCGGTACAGGAGTTGCATCCCATGTAATGAATCCCCAAGAGTCGGGTCAATGACCTTGAGTGTATCACAGGAACTTCAGATAGGCGTCTGGAAACAGCAGCAGAGGGTTGCTAGACAGCACACGGAGTGAGGTTCAGAATTTCCATGTTTAGTTTCTTTTCTAAACCAATTGTGTATAATGTCTGCATTGCGTGGCATAGAAAATTCAGCACTACACTTTAATATATTGTTCCCCTCACACACGTTACACAAATCTGCTTGCTCTGTGAAAATTTTCACATGATAACTTAGAACATTCATTTTAATAAAACTTAGTTAGTTTCAAAGTTGATTAGATTATAATTTATCCTCAAAGAAATGAGACTTAATTCCAGTGTTACATGAAATGAAATTACTTCCTGTTTCATAGAGAATTCTCTTTAGTTCTATAATTTTCCTGTTTTCACCTTGCTCCTCACCAGAAATAGAAGCTTTATTATAGTTTTTGACATTTTTAGAAGGCCAGTAACATCTGCTCTTCCAGGGCATCAACCAATTGCTGCTAATGATTAAATTAAAACGGGTCCATGCGAACCATTCTGCCTCCTCCTCTGCAACGCTAAACATTTTTGAACTGAAAAGCAATCACAATTGCGGAAAAAATTGTAAAAATAGCATAAAAGTAGAATGTGCATAAGATTCACGCTAGTTAGAATAACAGGCGATTAGACTCATTTCAGACCTAATATCAACTTCAGGCAGCACCAATAAACCCGTCATCCGCAAAATCCCTGTAGCATTGCAAGCGGAAAAATATTTTAAACATAGTTGGGACCATGAAAATAAGCTGAATTAAAAACTTACATAGGAACGTTATATGCCATGAGCCACTGTGGACATATACGTTAAGAATAAGTTTATGCAAACGTAAATGCTATGTGTGCATACATAAATTTATATTTTTGTACGTGTTATGGAGATTCAAGATAATGCCCCAATATATAAGTTTTTGCTTCTGTACACGTATTTCATGTGGAGGCTATTTATATTGCAAAAAAGATTGCAGATTTGTAATCACTTTGTTATTGCCATGAAGTTATTGAAAATATCGTGAGGGATTAGAAATATTTTAAAGGGAGGGCATCAAGATATGGGGTTATAAATAAGTTTTTCATGCATTCAAAATGGTTGAAAAGTAAAAAATTGAAGCATAAATTTAGCATCATATTAGATCATTTTTGAAATCCTTACCCTTTTTTCAACGGATATCGCCGTCTTCAGCTGCAACATGTCTCTCAATTCTAAACACTCTCAATTGCAAACATTCGTTTTTGACAATTTGTACATTCGTTGAAATTCCTTATTTGACAGTAAAAACGGATCAATCGCTGGCGGTTTTACATACATTCCGATATTGTCGCCAGAATTATCCGAGGATGAGGAGCCATAAAAATGTTCTAATATCACAAGAGTTCTAATATCACAAACCAAATAAGATGGCCATCTTTAGCGGAAGAGTTGGACGTAAGAAGTGGGTAGCCTCGATTCTTAACTACAGAAAGAACGTTTCTTAGTTAAGAATGTGGTAGCAAAATCGCCTCTCGATTCTTAACTAAAGATCAAATCAGTAGTTAAGAATCAGATTGAGGTACACCCCCCCCCCCCAGCATGAAGTTTTATAAAAATTTTAAAATTCCAAATTTCACATAGTAGTACATTTTTGAAATAAAATAAGCTTTCCAACAATACCCAACATCATATGTAATTATTCTTGTTCGTGACATGTCAAAAAACTTTAACCTAGACAAAGGAAAATCGTGAAAAAATTTCAAATTATCCCTTTTTGAGATATCAATTAGGTAGTATAAATCAGTGTTCTTTGCGTATGATTCAATTGACCCCAAAATCTGCCGTTTAGAAGGTAAGATTGACTGACCAGAACTTGACATTGTTACTAACCTTCATCTGTTACGTGTGCGCGTCCCCTCGTAAGGCTCCATGGTGGGCATGTTCGGTAGGGGCCCAAACACATTATCTCCAAAATGGGGAAAGCACAAAATTCACCAAAACATCAACGAATAGCGATGAGTGCAACAATTGTCATTGAACCGGCTCCTACTGTTTCATTTTTCTTCGGGGTGTAATGTGATAGGCCTCCTCGTGGTGCACCCTGGGTTACGCCAAATCTATCACACGTCATTGTCATCGCTTTTTGTGCTCATATACTTCACCTTCAATAGCCCAAATTACATGTTTATTTCGACACATCTTGCAGTACATGTCTTGCGTCTCGTTTTGTCCTGTACATGTTTTTGTCTTTTGTGTCCAACCCCTCATTGTGGGCCCCGCTCAGGCGGGGAGGGGTCCTCCCGGATGGGGCATTGCTTCTAGCGTATGCTCCATCCGGGACGCTGTCTACCTGCGTGTTTGCCGTGCGTGGAGACCCGTAAGGCTGGAGATGGGGATCCTGGTTAGCCTGATGCGCTAGCTTTGGCCTCGGATTCAGCCGAAACGGGAGGCTTGGATTAGCCCCGTCCAGGTCAATCGGCTGTGGTCGCCTCGGTGGCTGAAGGGGTTACACTACTGGGCAGGTAGAGGGGCCGGGCCTGCCGGACGTCGTTGAGGTTTGTTGGTGCTGCTTCACGACGATCTTGGATCTTGAACGCGTCTGCTCGCCTGCTTTGGTGGTGTATAGCTCCCACCTAACCTGACGTTGCTACTAACTTTCACCGGTTATGTGTGCGCGTCCCCTCGTAGGGCTCCATGGTGGGCATGGTGGGTGGGAGTGGAACAATACCCATTCAAATATGGGAAAAAATCAAAATGCACCAAAACGTCAAAGAACTGCTTCAAACCAAACACATGTCACTGTAACTGCTTCAAATTCATCAACTGTCTCATTTTTCTTTCTGCACTCTTCAGATGCCGAAAAACCGCTGGCCAAAGTATCACCATTTGTAATAGATAAAGCTCTCTATGGCACAGTTGGTACCTTAAAATCGGTGAAGGCCCTTCGTTTAGGAGACCTTCTCATCGAGACTAACACATCCAAACAAGCCGAACTCATTCAAAAGCTCACATCTCTCGGAGACATTCCAATAACAGTCAAAATCCATCCCACGTTGAATTATTCACGTGGTGTCATTTCAGATAATAACTTAATTAACATGGATGAAGAAGAACTAACACAAGAGCTGGTGTCTCAAGGCGTAACATCTGCCAAACATATTATAAGCCGCAAAGATGGCAATCCAGCTCCCACACGAAACATAATTCTCACATTCTCATCACCAACATTGCCGAAAGATATCAAAATAGGTTATTATAACCTCAAAATCCGGCCATACATTCCTAACCCTGTTCGATGCTTTAACTGCCAAAAATACGGCCACTCACGAACGGCGTGCCGCAGCCAACCCACCTGCGCAAAATGCGGTGAGAAGGACCACATTTCGGACAACTGCACTAATTCACCATTCAAGTGCGTCAATTGCGGTGGCGACCACCCCGCATTTGACAGAAAGTGTCCGAAATGGAATGAAGAAAAAGAGATCCAGAAGATCAAGGTCCTCAATAACATCTCATATATCGAAGCACGCCGTCGTATAACCTCTAACCAAACTCCAATAGGTAATAGATCATATTCTAATATGGTAACAAATCCATCATCAGCTAATATGACTAACAATGTTGTCACCAAAGCATCCGTAACAACTCAGACTGAACCAATAGCAGATACATCAACTCAAACATCATCATCTAACCAACCGTGTAATAGTTGTAGCTGCTGTTGCTCTGCTGGATTACGGAGGGAGTCCACTACCTCCGAAGAAGAGGCAGGAAAAGCAACAGTGCACACATTGAAAAAACCTACTGTTACTAAACCCAAGATTAATTCTGGAAATAAATCTAAAAAGACCGGATATTCAAGAAAAGCAATACAGAGAGCAATAAAATGTCCCACCCTCAAGAATGTGTCACTAATTGATGACAAGTCAATTGGTGACATGGATCTTGATAATCTATCAGAATCTGGTGGTACTCGCCGGAAACTAGACCGGAATAAATTTAAAGACCTCGAACCGTCTGCTTCTACCTAATTTATGGCCAACATAATTCAATGGAACATTCGTGGTCTTAGATCCAATTACGAAGATCTCAAGGATTTGATCAATCGTTATCATCCTGTTTGCTTGGCACTCCAGGAAACTTTTACAAAGCCCTCGGAGACATGGAACATCAGGCGACATTCCCTCTTTCGTATTGACTACGATGACGGGAGTAGGGCTTGCCGCGGTGTTGCTCTGCTGGTTCCACATCACGTGTCGTCGCGCGTTCTAACGCTGCGCACGAACCTGCAAGCCATCGCGGTGGAAATCTCTACAGGCCTAAGAATTACCATCTGTTCTATTTATTTGCCACCAAATGACACCATCTTACAGAGAGATCTAGAAGATCTGATTGATCAATTACCTCCACCATTTTTTCTTCTTGGAGACTTCAATGCACATAACCTGATATGGGGTTCTAACAGCAACACCCCACGTGGCGAAATGGTTGAACGGCTGTTAGAAGACATGGACCTCGCCATCATGAATGATGGCAGTTTCACTCATTTTCATGCCCCAAACAATAGTTTCACTGCAATAGATCTATCCTTATGTTCACCCTCACTCTTGCCCAACTGGTCCTGGTCGGTTGATCCGGACCTCCACGGGAGCAATCATTTTCCTCTAGTGGTTAAGTGCCTTGATCGAAGCCATAGCATACCTGAGGGTCCTCCTTGGTGGAAGCTTGTGGCCGCCCGATGGGCAGACTTCACGGTCAAGGCAGAAATCACGGAGGATATGGTTTCGCAACCCGACGTCGACCACTGTGTCGACCTTGTGACCAGTTGTATGATCTCAGCAGCCAAAGAAACAATACCCAAAGTTTCCTCGAAACTTCCTAAATTTCCTAAACCCTGGTGGAACCACGAATGTAATCTTACATTCTACAATACTACATTCTACTACTACATAATCTTACATATTAAAGCACAAAAGAAAGCATGGAGTAGGTTCTGGCGGTATCCTACCCATGACAACAAGTTGGCATTTTTAAAAGCAAAGGCGATAGCGAGAAGAACCAGGCGCCAGGCTCAACGCGAGTCCTGGCGAAAGTTTACCACGGGAATCAATTCATCTACTTCATCTAAAGTCATTTGGGACCGGATCCGAAAAAATCAATGGTCATTATCAGTCTCATCCACTCACCATTTTAAATACCAATGGCACTATTATCAGCGATGTGAGGGATATTGCGGATACCATCGTCGCCGCTGTCTCCAGTGATGCGAACTATCCCCCATCGTTTCATCCCATTAAATCATCAGCCGAACGTACATCGTACACCTTCCGGCCTTTTACACCGGAGGGGTACAATTCATTGTTCACCCTTCATGAACTGACGACGGCCTTGCAGCGAAGTCCTGACTCAGCTGTAGGGCCCGATGCCATTCATTATTCCATGATTCGGCATCTCTCACCAGAATCACTGTCACATCTACTCATATTATTTAATCGGATCTGGGTCAGTCATTCATTTCCTGACACTTGGCGAGCAGCCATTGTTCTTGCATTCCCGAAGCTTGGCAAAAATCCTCAGCAACCGAACAGTTACAGACCTATTGCTTTGACCAGTTGTCTATGTAAGCTCATGGAACGTATGAACTATCCCCTTGAGGTAAACAATATTTTATCGAAACATCAAAGCGGCTTTAGACGGTTCAGGTCCACAACATGCAATATGTTACGCCTTGAGACATCAATAAGACAAGCATTTGTGAAGAGGGAGCATATGCTAGCCATATTTTTCGACATAGAAAAAGCCTACGACCGTACTAGGAGGCACGGAATTCTTTCTGACCTCTATAATAGCGGCTTGCGGGGCAACTTGCCCATTTTCATTAAGAACTTTCTTTCTCGCCGCATCTTTCAGGTACAGATCGGAAGCACGTTATCAGCTCTCCAAGAACAAGGTACCTCAAGGTGTACCACATGCTTGGCTCTCGGGTTTACGAATGCTGTAGGCTTTGACCTCGGTCCTATACTTATAGGAAATAACGGAACTTGGCACACGTTGGACTCTGTACCCTGTGCCGTTAAATAAGTGTGCTGTCCGTGATAAGAGTCCTTGAGATCCTGATCAAAGTGCATGATAATATTTAATCTTCTGAATAGAGCAAATCTGTTTATGATATTAGGATACCAGTCGAACGGGTCCTGATTAGATGTTATGATAACGAGACGTGCTTTGAACTGCACGAACGCTTCTTTTACGGGTACTCGTAGAGGATAACGGTCTATCAGTCTCAAGAGGGAATCAAAGGTCAGCCAGGAGTAGAAGTCGTTGATGATAACGACGTTTTGGTCTGTGTATCCGTCCCACCAGTCACCTCTCATCTTGTGGTATGCATCAGGATAGTTTAGTGCAGATTTGCCAGTACCAGGGGTCCCCAGAAAACGACGTAGGCGGTTTGAAAGTCTCTGGGGGTTTCATATAGCATACTTCGTAAAGAAAGTATGGAATCTAGCGCTTACGCTAAAGAATTTGTCGTATACTTCACGTAGACTGTACCCGTCTTGAAATCTCTTTTGTATTTCTAGCATTGTGCTATATCCTATTGGCGCACCCTGTTGATACGCTAGTCTCGACTTTTTGAGCAGTACGAGACGTTGTCTTGTAACGATACACGCATCACTTCTCAGTGACACCCAGTATGCATATTCTTTAACTGCGTTAGTCTTTTTTTTCTATTGAAGATAGCATATCCTTGATAGTGGTATGTACCTGGCACATGAAACTCTCGCAATCGTCGAGCTAGACCCCCGGGTGGTCGTGAGCGTAGGGGTTGTGGAGTGTGAAGCGCCGGCGAATTGCGAGGTGTATTACCCGAGCAATGTTCTTGTAGGCGCCGCTGGGGGGTGGGTTGGATGTATTGCCGGGAAGCACACCCCAGAGTTATGCAGGGAAATCAACACTCACCCTGCGGTAGCCAGGCGTCTTCCCACAGTACGTCAGTGTAATGCTATGTCCTCTTCTGCTGAAAGAGAAAACAATGTTAATTACATGGTAATTAAGTGAGTGAAAACAGAGAGAGTTCATTGCACTTTAAAAATATTCATTCTTCACGAAAGCAGTAGTTTATAAGCATATTCAGATACAAGCCATTTGGTATAAAATTCAACATTGAAAGATACATGCATATAATTTCGTATTTAGTTTTTTTAGAGTCATTGTCAGTAATAGAGAATATAGGTGATATCATATCAGGGAGCAGGAACCACCGGGGGTACGCCATATATGTGGCTTTAACGTTTTTAGCAGGGTCGTTTTGAATAAGTTCAGCTTGTTCGTTAGGTATATGTTCAACAGTTCCAATGATGTCAATTCTTTTGCTGCCAGTCTTGAGATCGGTTAGAGAGTCATTAATCCAATGCGACTTGAGAATCTTGTGTGTGTACTTGAAGGTTTTTTAGAGTTTAGCTGCTATTTAGAGAACATACCTCCTTCGTCGTTGTATTGAATTGTTGCCTTAGGTACAGTACCGTCTTTATCCCAGAGGACATGCTTGAAAGGATTTGAGTGCCTGTAGACTGTTTGGAGTGATGTGCTGCCGACGAGCTTGTTGTCAGGATCAGTAACGTATCGGTATATGTCGTAGTTGGCATTCTTGAAGTACGCTGACCATTGCACAAGTCTTTTTGCTCTGTACTGGTCCCAGGTGTATGATAGAGATTGCAGAAGTCCCTTGTCAGTCGGTAGCCATGGTGACACCTTTTCGTATTCTGCAAGGAGTTTAGCAGGAGTCTGAGCTTGTTCACTAGACATTCCAAATGTATAGTTGTAGGATTGTATAGATTTTAGAGTCACATACCTGCGGATAGGTATCTGTAGCCAGTTCCTGGGTACAGCAGGTTGTGCTTTAGTCCGATAGCTCCCACGGCGATAAGTCCTGCGTCTCCTGTACGTATGTGTTCTGCGACGATAGGTCAATCGGCGACGGTGTCCTGCGTAGTATCGGCGAGTTCTGCGGAGGTACATACCCCGACCGGCCCGGTATCGGCTCCGGAGGAGAAGTCTGCGTGACCCACAGTTGTTTCTAAATAACAATCTAATACCTATTGTAGAAAATACTAAATTCCTCGGCATCACATTTAACAATAAACTCACTTTCAAACCTCAAATTGCGCAATTAAGAGCTCGTTGCATGAAGACGATGAACCTCTTGAAGGTCATCTCTTCTACATCGTGGGGAGCTGACCATAAGTCGCTCCTCCACTTATATAAAGCTTTAATAAGATCAAAGCTCGACTACGGCTCCATTGTATACGGGTCGACACCTCGGAGCTATCTGAGTGTGCTCGACCCAGTCCACCATCTCGCCCTACGGATTTGTTCTGGAGCTTTCCGGACGTCTCCAATGGAGAGCCTGTATGTCGAATGCAACGAGACATCAAGACGCCAGCAACTTTCTTTGAAATATTTTATCAAGATGGAGTCTTTTCCAGATCATCCACTTCATCGTGTCATTTTTAATCCCTCATTTCATAGACTTTTTGCTGCTCGGCCTTCATGTGTTCCATCTTACGGTCTTCGTATGAGGGCACTTGTGGAAGAACTAGAATTAGACATCAGTCGTGTGGCCCCAGTTGCTTGGCAACTGGCACCACCATGGGAGCAGTCTCTGCCAGATGTCTCTCTTTCATTACCATTATACCCTAGAGCCACCACAGCAGATGTCATATATCGACAGATTTTCTTTAGGCACAGGGGTAGGTACAACAGGTACTTCCCTATATATACCGACGGCTCCAAGAGCCCTGGCCATGTCGGTTGTGCCTACATCTGCTGTGAGGAGACATCTTTCAAACTTCCAGCCACATTAATTATATATTCGGCAGAACTGTACGCAATCCTTCAGGCTCTACGTCATATACGACGCAAACGCCACCGACGATGCATCATCTATAGCGACTCTCACAGCGCATTACAAGCACTGTGTTCCTGTACGTTTCACACTCATCCATTGATTCATGCCATTTTTCATGAACTACATTACCTCATTCATCACGGTACCACAGTAAAATTTTACTGGGTACCAGGTCATGTTGGAATACCGGGCAACGAAAAAGCAGACACCGCAGCTCGAACAACAACTAACATTGACAATAACCTTTTAGTACCTGCCAGTGACCACTTCTCAATCCTCCGGGAAGTGATGCATCACCGCTGGCAGGATCATTGGAACCATCAAATAAATAATAAACTTCATGCCATCAAGCCCATACTTGGCCATTGGCGTTCGAGCTGCAGAACGAACAGAAAGGAGGAAGTTCTGCTTGCCCGGTTACGCATAGGACACAGTCGCCTCTCACAATCATATTTATTATTACGAGAGAGTCAACCAGAGTGCCATAAGTAAACTAAATACGCTACCGTTGCCGAAGACATTTGAAATGCTGCTATACAAAAGAAACACGGTAACTTTCTGCAAATCATACGGTCATTCACGTGCAGCTCTTCTCTTATCGTGCGACCGCCTTTCTCGGCTACGAAAATAAATCGTAATGTCTCTGGGAAACGGAAAAAAATTTCTGGGACTACGGCTTGTGTGGATGTAAGATTAAAATGAATAATTGTTCCAGCTCTTCTTTAAGCACGATAAAGTCCTAGAGTGAATATTGCCTCCTCTTCATCAAGCAGTGACCGCATATGACGATGTGATTGGGTGCTCAATAATGTTAAGGATATGATTCAGGGTTCAATTCTTTTCACACCGTCATAATGGAAAATATTGGACCCAACAATCTTAATGCCAATACTCCTCAGTTGCATTACAAGGCAACTGTAGTACACGTACAAGGAAATTCATCCTTATCACATTCGAAGATTTGTTAAGATCCGGTTAATGATGCATTTTGTGATATTGTGAACAGGCGAGGTCCAACGAATTTCTCCTCTGTTAGTGGAGACTATATAAGTGACCGATTTTTTCTGGTCACGCCGGATGCATTGTTTTGAAATAGTTGTACTATTTCGTGGGAAAAAGTCAAAGAATTCTTTGGGTACTGCATGCGAACACCTTTTAATACCATCTATAAATTGACATAGTTCTGCGTTGTGTTTGAGCGCCACCACCAAAATCTGAAATTTCAATTGAATGTGTTTAATTTTAAATTTATGATGTTATGACTTTTTATTTTTTGGGGAGGTGATATTCAACACATCATGCCATGCTTTTTCTGTCTATACAAATCGCTGTCTATACTAATTTACTTAAATATTTTTCCAATTTTCCTTTTAATCCTTCACATCAATGACATTTAATAGTTTACTCTCCAACGTAATCGGTCCAGCACCGTTTTTTTCGACTCTAGTAGTGCACTTGGTTGTGCCATCCAAGCAATTAATTTATCAGCAATATTCACATTATTGCTGCTCGTATAATTGCTAGTTCCACCTCCCAATTCGCCATCTGTAGCAGAATTGGTATTCTCTGCCATCATTTCAATAGAATTTAATTTTTGAACTTTTCTTTACACTTTTCTTGCACGTGAATTGTAAGGTTGTGGCTCTGAACTAGATTTTGTATCAGCCACAGTATTGGTTAAACTGCTTTCGTTTTCACTCAGCGCGTCTTCATCTATATATGTGGAGGGGTCTACATGAAAACTTTCTGGAGGAACATGTTCTCCCAACCTGGTTTTTCCCCTCTGCATTCGGAGACAACTGAGTCTACCCTCTGGGAATTACGTACGAATGCATCATAACTCTAGCAGTAGTAACTCGCTGGCTTCATTTTCTATTTCTGGCCCTTTCTTAATTTATGACTCGTTTTCCCTCATTTCAGGAAATGGATCATATGGCCTATGCAACGATACTTTTGTCAGCCTATCGGAATGTACCAGTTGAATATCTTTTTTCTTATGTACGTGTTTTCTACGATAATTCTATATGGTCGTGTGGATAACATGCATAATTTGTTACTGACTCCTCTTTTTGGTTTCCCCGAGGTAAATATACGGAATTATCTAACTTTAGATTCTTATCAACAGCTGTTCTTTCGCGATACTGCTCTTGACCTTTACGTTCTGCTGCTTGTAGCATACTGGAATGTACAAAATCATGCGCTTTCTGTAACTGTCAGCAGCTGCAATATATATTGCTCATGAGCATAATAATTAAAAGTAAGTGGTTCTTTTAACAATTTTCCTGCCGTTACCATATCTCTTCCAAAGAGAACAAAAAGTGGTGTTTCTTTTAACACCCAGCGCTTCTATCAGACTTTAAAACATGGGGTTAACATAACATACACGTTAAAGTATGCGTAATTGTCGCATGCTTCTTTCATCATTGCGGCTCCAAGAGCCCTGGCCATGTCGGTTGTGCCTACATCTGCTGTGAGGAGACATCTTTCAAACTTCCAGACACATTCACTATATATTCGGCAGAACTGTACGCAATCCTTCAGGCTCTACGTCATATACGACGCAAACGCCACCGACGATGCATTATCTATAGCGACTTTCTCAGCGCATTACAAGCACTGTGTTCCTGTACGTTTCACACTCATCCATTCATTCATTCCATTTTTCATGAACTGCATTACCTCATTCATCATGGTACCACAGTAAAATTTTACTGGGTACCAGGTCATGTAGGAATACCGGGCAACGAAAGAGCAGACACTGCAGCTCGAACAACAACTAACATTGACAATAACCTTTTGGTACCTGCCAGTGACCACTTCTCAATCCTCCGGGAAGTGATGCATCACCGCTGGCAGGACCATTGGAACAATCAAATTAATAACAAATTACATGCCATCAAGCCCACACTTGGCCATTGGCGTTCGAGCTGCAGAACTAACCGAAAGGAGGAAGTTCTGCTTGCCCGGTTGCGTATAGGACACAGTCGTATCACACAATCATATCTTTTATTACGAGAGAGTCAGCCACAGTGCCCACATTGTCAAAGTCCATTGACCATTGTTCATGCTTTTACTTGTTCATATCATCGTCATCATTTTACGACCGCTTTTGGTCAAAGTCATCTTTCACTTCATGACATTTTAAATGACCACAGCGATGCATCTCGCATTTTTAAATTCATCAAAGCCATTGGTTTTTATAACAAATTATAGATTTTTACAATTCATGTCATTTTTTTATGCTTTACGTTGCTTTTTATCATGCATGATTTTAGTATTTTGACATGACAAAAGGATGATTTTTCTTATTTTTATAATTTGTTTTGGCGCAGTTTGACCAAATTGGTCCTTGCGCCAGAAAATTTAAAATCCAATCCAATCTTTCATCATTGCTATTCGTCTGGGGAAGCAACGCTGAGGTAGTGAAGGTTTGATTCTGAATTTCTCAAGCATAGCTCGAAAAACTGACTTGCGCAAATTTGCATCGCTGTCTGTAAGACAAAAATGAGAACGCCCATATCGTGCAATAATTTCGAAATAAAACGTCTTCGTATCCGCCAGTGCTAAATTTTGAAAAATTATCCATCATAACCAAAACACATTTATTACCCGACATAGCTACGTTGAATGGTCCCATAATATCTATCAAATCTAGTTGAAACGGTTCGGTTGGAAGAGACAAATGCGAACGTTAATTTGGTCAGTGTTTTGTCGAAACCCATGTGATTACTCAAATTAAGACTATTTTCCTCCAATATTTCTTTTCGCATTGATGTGGGTGTTACAATTTGTTCACTCTGACAGGCCTAATGTCGTGAGGCATAACAAACCATTCTTCATGATATGCTTCAACCATCTTTTTAACTGGCTTCAGCCGAAGTTAACATGTAATATACTCTAAGCTCTTTGCAGGCATTATGCTCCTTCACTTATCACACTCATGCCATTTTTCATGAACTGCATCACCTCATCCATCACTGTACCACAGTAAAAATTTTACTAGGTACCAGTAAAGTACCAGGCAACGAAAAAGCACGCACTGCGGTTCGGTGAACAACCAATATTGATAATAGCCTTTTGGTACCTGCCCGTGACCACATTTTAATCCTCCGAGAAGTGACGCACCGCTGGCATAATCAGGTAAATAACAAACTACATGGCATTGCAGTTCGAGCTGCAGGACTAATCGAAGGGAGGAAGTTCTTTCCCGATGCGCATTGGACACAGTCGCCTCACACATTCTTATCTAAGTCCATTGCTCATGCTATTGGTTTTTATAACAAAACAGTTTTAATACTATCTGCGCCACTTCTACGTTCAAGTTTTTTCATGCCTGGTTTCACTTTTTTGATGTGACAAGAATACATTTCAATTGATCAATTGTTATGCCACAGTTTGACCTAAATGGTCCTTGCGCCAATAAATTTAAAATCCAATCCAACAATGGTTTGTTGTCACTTTCCACAGTAAACCGTCTACCTAATAAATAAGGTCTGAAACAATTGATACCTTCCATAATGGCAACTTTTTCTCAATTGCTGGATATTTCTGTTCGGCCTATTTAAATTTTCGCGACATGTATGTAATATGGTGATTTCCCTGTTCATATCGCTGATATAAACACCCTACTCTTATAATATGGACTTTGTAATGTCGGCGGGTGCCAGTAAGAAAAGATATGCTAGCACGGTGGAGTTTGTAATGCTTCTTCGTGACACCTTACACATTCCCAAGGAAACGTCTTTTGTATTGTCTGTATATGGACGCACGCCGTTTTCGGAAATGACGCCCTAAATATTTAATTTTTGTCTTCAAGAAATCACACTTTTTCTGTGCTAATTTTCAATTAATTGAAAGACTCTAATTTCTTAGTATGGGTTTCTATATCTGGACTAGCTATGAATATGTTCATCATGCAATTCCGACAATAAACTGTCAGCTACTGTTTTTAACCCCATTGTATTGGCTGAAGGACAGCTGTTTTCTATCTTTTTCGACTTGATAATACACGCTACCAAGGTCAACAGTACTGAAGTACTTCGCGCCATTTAATTGAGCTAAAATATCTTGAATTAACGGGAGAGCATATTCATCCGATTGAATTGCTTCATTTGTCTTTCGAAGGTCTACACACAAAATGATACGGAGTTCTATATCGGCGTTACATTCCATGGTATTTTATGTTTTGGCAAAGTAGTCCGCCCGATTTCTGTAACATCTCTGGCAAATACCTCAAGAGCAATGGTAACAATTTACTTTTTATTGCCGGCGATATATTATTTAATTCAAAATCATGTTCCAACGGTCTAGGTAACTTCTTTTTCCTTAATGGAATTGGGGATCTCTCTTGCATCATATTGATCGGAAATTGTCCCAGTTCCCAATTTCGTACCTTTATTGCCGTGTTGAATTTTCTCAACGTCTGAGCAACCTAAAGTATTAATTTCTAATCTTTCGTTAATTTTTTCCCACTGAGTTTGGTTGATTCTCTCGTAATAACGCAAACAGGTCTTCCGACCACGAAAGAAATAAGAGGCTCGTAAAGAAACAGAGTGCCCACACTCTAGGACGGACCAAATGGGTCCCTAAGAGCTGCATAGTGTATGTTTTGTTTTTTGTTCTGTTGTATATTTGTGTCCACGTATTTATGTGTGCTGTTTTGAATTATTAATAAAAAAAAAAAAAAATTTTCAAAGTCCATTCACCATTTCACATCATCGCCATCATTTTAAGACCGCTTTTGCTCAGTATCATCTCTCACTTCGCGACATTTGGTCTGACAATTGCGATGCATCTCGCATTTTTAAATTCATCTAAGCGATTGGTTTTTATGACACGTTATTGTTTTACGTTTCATGAATAATTTTACTTTTTAACAAGAACAAGTCTTGTATCAATTTTATATGTACATTTGTTTTGGCGCAACTTGACCTAGATGGTTCTTGTGTCAAAATCCAATCTATAAAAAAACTTTTTTTTAATTAGTATTATATTATACGCAAAATATTTTTTAATGGTATAAAATTTTAGTATTCTTTATTTTTTTTATAATGAGCAGACATTTTGGACACATAAAAGCTAAAAAAAAAGAGAATTTCTGATACCAAAAATATTATTTAAAAGTATAAAATTCTAATCTCTCGGCAACGGGATAAGCTCTGGTGTTCATTCATTCAGTAGAAAATTCTAATTTTTTTTTTTGTTATATTTCTTTAAAAAAAAAAAAAACCACCACGAAAAATCTTGTATATATATTTTGTAATTTTTTTTCTAGAAGTTAAAAACGCTTCATTAAAAAAGTTTTTTCAACATTATTTTTATATGAATCTTTGTTGACAACACAGCAAGATTTTTTATTTTAAATGTTCAGCCATGCAATCTAAGGCTTTCCGGAAAGAGTCTAATTGAGTTACAGGAACATTAAACCTATTTTTGTTCTCGATATGTAGGTGGTGTTCCTGTATATTGTATTTTCTATGGAGATTCCATTACCTACATAAATAGAATACGCTTTATTTTGTCCTTTTTTCATGAGATCATATTGCTTTTCCAATTCCGACGTTCTGTATCAGATTGACTATTTTCTTCCTCGTCGTCCTCAGATGAAATGTTTGCGCTTTTAATGTTTTAAAGTCAACTCACGCGATTAATCATTCCTGTTAAAACACGATACAGCATACCACAAAAATAAACATGGTTTATATGACATTGTGATGCGTGAAAGACTTGAAGAGAGGGTGGTTTCAAGATGAGGAAGCAATTATTCGTACCTAAGCCAGAAATTATAATTTGATCTTAACCTTCAAGGAAAAAGGAAGATGATCACTGAATGCTTGTTACGGAAACAATCATATTGTTTCTCATTTTTATTCACGATTTGACTTCCAAGAAATGAAAAGTGACTATTGTAATGGATTAACATTTCTCAAACTTTTTTATGTTTCTTAGCGTTTCGTGAGGATGAGCTAATTACAGTGTAATTTGTTTAACAGCCTTGAATTTTCGATATCCATGAATACAAAAAAAAAAAATACTCGAGATATTTATTCTTACAAGTTAGATATACATAGCACACGATCAATGTAATAATGATATAATTTTTAAAAAAATTACTCGAGAGTGGTAAAACTCGAATACTCGCAGAGATTGTTCAATTTATGAAAATATTGTTTTTTTCACAAAACTATGAATTTCTTCCACCGATAAAAGTTTAAAGTATGCTATTTTAACAGAATTAGTTCTCAACGGTAGATCAAAGTCAGTTTCTAAAACAGAGTTAACGCAATCCGAAATGCTGTGGTAGAAATTATCGCAAAATATATGTGGAAACCTATAGTCCGGCTTCTAATTTTAAAATGCAAAAACCATAAAGTTCATCATCCATCAACGATGTTGGAATGCACTCATCGTGAAGTTTGGCCAGAATTTTCTTGTTATTCATTACTTTAGTTCCAATGGACAGCTATCGGGGTAGTCAATACTCATCGCCCTTTTTTATTGCTTGAATCATATCCGAGAACAATACAGGCGTAGGATGAGATGGTTTTTCGTTCGACTTTAAACTTAAATTTTTCTTGAATTCACCTTAGCATGCATATGCATTGTCAATTACGTAAACATGTGTGTTAGGCAGTAACATGAAACTTTATTGAAGCATTTTCACATATTATCAAATGTTAAACTGAGTTTTGAAAGAGTACACACACAATAAGCATTTAAATTTAATTTTTAAGCGCGTATTTTGTTATGTCACAATAACTACAACACTAGATCACACAAAATGAAATGACAAGAAAGTAACAATCTGCTAATGAACCTCAAATATTTTAGTGTTTACAGAATTGTTTAGTCCACGAACTTGAATTAAATAAAAACTAAGTTTTTGGGGTTTTTTTTCAAAATGTAAGCAACTCTTAAATAATTTGAAATCGGCTTTACATACCTAATGATTGAGATTAATATCACCAGAAATTGTGTTTAATACAATGAAATACCTATGGTGATAACAATTGTGCCAATTTACCCTTGCTATGAAGAAATTTCGAAAGAATTTGGTATTTATAATAATCTTCAACCTCTGACACTATTGCACCCGGGAAATTCACGCAGGTCTGTATGACCTTGAATTTTCTGCACATGCTTGAGAGGACGGGACGTTAGTAGTAGGTTTTTGTGCGGCTCTGCAACATTTCCATTAACATTAATGTTAATCTCCCAAAAATAATGTGCGCGTCTGCGTGAGACTAATGTCTTTTCATCATTGTACTTCGGTGTTCACTGGTATTCTTCACTGATATACCTACCTAAAAAAAATTGTCACATCATGGTTATCAAAATACTCACTCTCGAGGTTTTTGGATTGTCTTTAGTAGTAGATTTTTGAAAATTTCATTAGCCCCACACAGTTGAAGGGATAAATATTTATCAATCTCTTCAACCGCGTGAGACTAATGCCTTTTCATCATTGTACTTCGGCTTGGTGTTCACTGGTATACTTTGCTGATATACCTACTTAAAAAAAATTCTGTCACATCATGGTTATCAAATACTCATGCCTGAGTCTGGTTTTAAAAAATTTTTTTTTTTGTTCATCTCCTCCATCCCCATAAAATGAACACCACATCCATCCAAGAATACCTGAAATATCTTTCTTCAGGTATTCTAAATTTTGAAGAGGAGGTTTTTTTTTTTGTTTCCAACTAGGAAAAAAGTACCTCCGATCATTTAACTAATTGCTTACAGTAGTGTTTCTCTTTTAAATTAAGCCAAATTTGTTCAAGCCAATACAAGTTCACTATGTAAGCACTTTTGTGAATGATTATACAAGTAAGCATAAAATCTTAGATAAGATAATCTAGATTTCATGGTCATAGATTATCTTATCGATAAAATAACAACAAATTATCATAATCTTAGATAAAATAAGCTAATTAACATGACCATACATTAGATTACCTTATCGAGAAAAGTACAATTACAAAATAATATTTCCTTCACCATCAAATACAATAATGTCTCATATTTTTAAAAAAACGTCTGTTCATATTGTTTGTACTCGTGTGATTTTTTTTTTCGTATGTTAGATTATTTTATCGAGAAAAATACAATTACAAAATAATATTTCAACTTATAATATTTTCTTCATCAAATACAATGAAGTCTTGATTTTTTTTAAAGTCTATTCATTTTCTATGTACACGTGTGATAAAAAAAGTACAATTTATCAAAAACCATTCCCGACATTTTTATCAAATTGGTTGTATAAAGATTGGTTTTAGCTCACAGAAACACTTAGCTAGGGGCTGAAAAAATTTTCTGATTCCCATATGCCATAGTGTCAATAGAATTAATTAAGAAGTTTTAATCAGAATATGGATTCAGTGTAATTCTTTTGCTTTCCTTTGTATATACTACATGTTTTCGTGATATAATATTTGTTTGGTTTTCTGTAGATATTTCTTCATTATACATTATACAAGCATTCTTTATAGCTATCAATTGTTAAGTTACTAAGAATGTGTTTTTTTTATGCCTTTACCTGTTTTTTTTTAACCTGCTCTCCGTATGTGTATGCATACAATTTCGGTTTTAAACTGCAAAACTCCTTTATAGGTTCACTTTTGGTTTCATCTTTTAAGCACCCGAGTTTGCTTTTGTTCTCTTCATTATACAATGGGTGATGATTTTGCGGATAGTTACTAAAATCCATTACTGAACGGAAGCGTTTAGCTAAAATGTCATAACATTTGAGGATTTTATTTCCAACACCATGTTATCAGTGTCTGTATACAGTAATTTGCATTTGTCTTGACCGAAAAAAAATTGGAAATTATAATAGAGAGAAAACAGTACTTTAGATATTTCCAAGATTGAAAATCCTATAAAGATTGGCTTGTTTAATACTATTGTTTTCTTTCTTTGTTTAAATAAAATACAATTAGATTGTAATATTTCAAAATACTGTGTTTTTAGAGAAGCTAGGTACTTTTGAGAGTGATGTTCATTTATTGCGCATTTTATATCTACTTTGTTTCGTACGTTTTGAATCGTTTTTCCGTAAAAACTGTTATTTAGCAGTTTAAAATTTTTTTTATCGAACTCGTTTGCTGATTTTTTTCTTAAATCATTGTTAAAATCCACATATGGTTTCAAAAAAGGTTCTTGACAAAAAGCTAGAACTTTATGAATTTTTTTTATTTTGAGACCCATTTTCAAATAAAATTTTAACAACCGGTAGTGACAGACGTATTCTTTTTTGTCATATAAATTATTAACAATTTTTTTCAATGTGTTAGGATATTTAAGGTTTAGTTTTTCTAGAAGATTTAGTTGATAGGGTGATAAAATATCTTTAGAAATCGTCAGGTGCTAAGGGCAGAGAATCGTGTTTTTCGTGTAGTTTTTTCGGATAAATTAAATCGACTTGATAAATATAACCAGTATTACTGCCATTAGGTATATTTAAAATTTCTAGAGCGTCTATCTCATATTCCTCTAGCAGGAGACATCTCCAGTCACCAATTGGCAAAAATTCAGTTTCGCAATAACCATAAAGGTTATTTACATCGAGAGATATGTATATCTCTTCTTTATTTTTATCATAATCGGGAAGGTAAGGATTATTAGCTATGCTGTGTCTTTTATTATGAAAGCACATTCCTCCTCCGAGAGCTTTTTCCAAAAACGCATACATACTATAGGAAGGAATCAACTGGATCTTAGCTTTTGTATACTTTAAGCCAGCTTCCCAGCTCAATTGAGGACAACTCAAAAAATTCGACGGTTCCAATTTGTAAATTTTATTTATAACTGCCCGAAATGACTGAAATACATCGGCGAGAATTAAGGAATCGCAACACTGGTAAAGACATAGATAGTCTGCGAATGTTTTGCAAATAAGCTTTGCGTGATCATACTCTTCATTCGTTATATCACTATTGGTTAAGGTGTTGAAAAAAGCTTCTTTACTTGGTAAACTTTTTTCGGAGAGAACATTTATGTTGTTAAAGTAATTATAGGGAAATATGCCCTTTGTTTTAAGGAGATGCCTGTTTTTAGAGTTGAAAAAAGTGTTAAAAATCGGGAATTTGTAGTTACTATCTACTAAAATTTGAGATAAATTACCCAATGAACTTTGTAAAAATTTATAAGAATCGAGTATTATAACATTGTCTAATTCTAAGGCGGTGACCCTTTCACTGTTATGAGGTATGATATTCAGTTTTTTTTGTGTGTTTATTTTTTATTGCGTTCATTATAAAATGCGAATCATACCCTTCAAAGTTATGAATAAATAGAGGTATCAAATATTTTTTTCTGTAATTTAAATTACAAATATTATGCGCAAATCCACTGAAATGACCACTTGCATGGTCATGGTCGATAACAATTTGATCATTATAAATAAATTTAATGCCACAAATGTGACATATTTTCCTCTTATCATAATTAATTGTATTTCTATCTAATGGTACGATTTCATTTAAATCTTTGAGTAAACTTTCGCTTAAATCCTTTATAGTGTTCAAAAATCTATCGACACAATTTTCGCCGCAGTAATAAACAGTCAAAAACAATTTATCATCTTTGACAACAACAATTGAGAAACTGATAGGTTTGTGGATTTCTGTTTTTAATGTAGTTGAATCGTTTTTGTTTTGAACAAGGGCTTCGAAATCAGCGTACATAATATTTGGTTTTACTTGTTTATCAATAGAATTGAATTCCAAAAGTAAATTTTTTGGAAGTTTAACTTGATAATTATCCTCACATAGTTTCATATGGTTCTTAAGTGTTTGTTTTCTTTTAAAACCTAACAAACACGTTGGACAGAAATGGTGTTTTCCTTTTTTAGTGGTTAATAACCTATTACGATTCGTTATAAGAAAAAAATGGTTTTTAAAAAGAAGTAGGTTGATTACTTTTTTGTGTGAATTTCTCAATCCGACATAATGTGGAAGAACACATTTATTTTCCTATGTATATACATTAATTGTTAAATTATTTTTTTTTTCAAAATTTACGATGTTTTCTATGCTTGTGGGGAACTCTAAATCGTCAATGTTTAGATATTTTCTGAACTTGTCATAAGCGTTTAAAAAACATGTGTTTTTTTCGTTTGATTTGATGTTTAAAATACATTTCTTTTTTCTTAATTCTAATGGTAATTTTATGTTTTCACATCCTCCGTACAAAGGTTTATATTTTCCGAAACTAATGTCTATGAAATTAATAGTTTCTATAACCCATCCACTACCATTTTGGACGAAATTTTCGATATTGGAAATTATTTTCTCAAATGCAACGTAAAGTTTTGTTTGGAACTCATTTTCACATAGTGCTTTTTCAACATTTGAACACGAATAAAACTTTGTTCGACAAGTTGTTTGGTCTTCTAAAGTTTTAGTGAATGTTACTTGTATGCAAACTAAAAATTTTATAAAGTTAAAATTTGCCAGTAATTTGTAGATTGAGTATGGGTCTTTTTCTTCGAGATTTCTCCGATGTGTTGTTACAAATCCATTGAAGGATCTTTTAATTTCTTGAAACATTTTACATTTATCTACTTATATAACATACGGAACAGCTTTGGTATAAGGGACAGGTTGGCGATTTTCGGCGACTTTTTTTTCCGGCGCCAAATATGTCAGACGGCCCGAGAAAAGGCCGCCAGACACTACGTGCGCCAGAAAAAAAAAGTCGCCAGCATAGAAAACAGTAAAAACAAATGGCATAAACAAAAATAAGCTGTGGAGTGTTTAAAAAATAAAACTGGATAAAAAAAATGAATCAGGGTTTAAATGAAACCCGGACCGTTGTGAATAAACAACGGTCCTGTTGTATAAATAAAAATATTCTATTTATTATAAATTAAAACCCGGACTCTCTTTCCGAGAATCCGGGTTCTTATAAATAATCAACGGTATAAAATAAATAAATAAAATAAAAAGGATGCAGGGGCATCCTGCATGTAGAAAATAATAAATATTGGAAAATATTAAAGGTACAACCTGAGGGAAAAGATATCCAAAATGATTCCAATTAATCCGACACACACACTACATCATATATACGGAAGGAAGAGAAAATATGAAGAACTATGCCGACGGTTTTTCAAAATGCGCGGCTATTAAGTGACGTCATTTGGAAGAAAAAAAGAGAGGATAGAATGAGAAAAAGAGAAAACCAGTTTGAAAATGGCAGTAAAACCCGTTTGAAAGACGCGCTAGGACACTAAGAACATGGAAAAACACCAGCCAGCGCCACCGACTGGCAGAATTCTACGAACATTCTGGAACAACAACAAACCAGAGCACGGCAACGATGGAAACTTATCGCCGGTAAAAAGTCGCCAATTTGGCGTGTCCCTTATACCAAAGCTGTTCCTAACATACTTATAACAATATTATTATGCTCAGAAACAGCTACTTTTCAGCACCTAACGTGTTTAAAAGCAATTACAATATTTAACTATTTTCACATTTTACATACTTAAATTTTTTTTTTTTTTTTACATTTTATATTTAAAATTTTTTTTTCACTTTTATATATTTTTTTCCCACGTAAATTAACGGGATTTATCGTCTTTAACAAACTTGCACATACTATCAATAGCTTTTTTCAAATCATCCAACAACACAATTGGGACATTAAATCTGTTTTTTACGTCCCCGTCAACAACTCTTGTAACGTTTAAGTAAACGATTCCTCTGAATTCCCTGTTTTCAATGCTGTATCCCTCACCTAAGTTGATTCGATAAACTTCTGGTTTTCCCAATTTCGGGCAAGTATCTGATAGGTCTAAGTGGAATTTTGCTTTTTTCTTCGGGGGTGGGGGAGTTTCCTCCTCTTCCTCGTCGGATAAAACGATTAGTTTCTTTTTGGTTTTGGCTGATGTGCTAGCTTTTAAGATATCTTCCTCTTTCTGACTAAAAAAATTACCAACTAAGTAACTAAATTAAGAAAAGAAAGAAGAAAACTTAAGGAAATAATGTCAAATGTACTTACCACTTTGACTTGACATCGTAGATGGTGATTTGCATCTGGCCTGTTGCTGAAATATCGAGAACTTCTTTGCGTATTTATATGATTTTTCAAGGTTGTTTTTATTTTTCCGTAACAAAATCTAACATGTTTCAACTTGATTGATTTTAAATGCGACGCAAGATATATTTTTCATACGCTTGAAGGTCATGATGATATGTGCTGTTCATCGTGACACACTTTAATAAATTATTATCACATTGAAAACAAGTTTAATGAAACAATAAATTAAATTATGTATAATCTAAGTTTTCCCCTCTCACGTGAAGGTCACGAATGAACGAAGAAAGCAGATAATTGATTATTTTTATATGCAGCTGTCAAAGATATTTTCAAATTACTCACTTGAAGGTTGAATCAGTCTTGTATTTAAATTACATGCATAAATATTCGTGTCAGGGTTTTACATTCAATCTTATAGTGAGTGTAAGGAAGTGCGATTTAGTTAGTGGGATTTTACGACTTATGCATACTCTACTTCTCATCCCTAAACTGTATCTTATAACCTTCGGAAATATAAAACTAATTCGTTCTATAACACCGCTACGATTAATAATAATAATAATTATAAAACCTTGTGGTAATGCAAATTAAGGTTTCTGGCTTTTTTTTTAAACGTGAAGGTCGACGTGATTATTTGAATAAAATACAATGAATAATTTACACAAGACACATTTTTCAAAGAAAAAATATTTATTCGAATCAAACCAAGGTTACAACGTACAGAAATCATGCATAGATATTATATATATATATGTGTGTTTTTTTAAAAAAAAAAGCATATAGTATAGTTAGTTAAAACATGTATGATCAAAGGCTAATATTCACATTCTTATCCAAAGTAAACGAATATCTTCAGCTACATTATCATCTCCACAATAACCTATTAATGAAAACTTGTTATTTTTTTCGTAAAATATTGTGAATTTCCGCCACTGTAGAATCTACCGATAAAATTTTAAAGTATGCTATTTTTGTTGATCGATATCTCAACGGTAAATCAAAATCAGTTTCTATAGAGTTTATCACAAAATATATGTGGTACCCATGTACCATAATCCAGTTTTAGTATGCAAAATCCGAAAAGTTCATCCGATATTATCGATGGAACGCACTCTTCATGAAGTTTAGCTAGAATCTTCTTGTTATTCATTACTTTAAAGTATTTTACTTCAACCGGACAGTTATCAGGATGATCAAATGATACAGTCATCGCACTTTTTATTGCTTGAATCATATCCAAAGGTGCTGGATGAGAAACGGTTATTTGAAAAACGGTATTCTCCGTGCTTAAACGCCCGGTTAAATGCCGTTCCAACACATGCCTATTTGGCTTGGAAAATTCATTTTTCCTCTGAACACATGGCGGACAGGGTGTGATCTGGATGAATTATCTGGCTAAAATTTTCAAGCCAGATACAGGATAACTCCATCACCGCAGAGCGGATTCTCTTCCTAGTCGGAGAAAATTCAAAGTCTAGCAACAACTTCCTCTCGCCAGCGGAAAAATTGTGTATTGCTTTGCGCAGAGCAATCAGCGAGGTTTCCAGATGTTTAAGTAACTTGACAGAGGAATGCGTCAAGTTGCCTTCTACAGAAGAAAAGCGACGAGAGGTAAGAACATATTTTACAGTTACAGTTTGAAATGTAATAAATGTGGTTCGGTGGAATTCTCTATTGGACTTAATAGAGATAACCAAGGATAACATGGCCCGTTTCCATTACATTTTCCCGAGGTGCATAGTTTCATTCTCACAAGATACATGACCGAATCAGCATTCTATGTGCCAGTATCAGTTTCAATTACATACCTGCTGGGCATGTAAATTGTGTGGAAGATTTGTCCAGCCACGATTGACATATGGCAATAGCAGTAAATAAATTTTTAAAACCCACATAACACTTCATTTCGCAGGGATTCATTTGTTTCATTCGCTCCCTGTTCATCCACAGTCGTTAAAGCCACTGCAAAGCTCCAACAATGTCTGATTTCGCTACACCACCTCCGGTTCGGAATTTCTCAGCCCTGTCAGCTGCCAAAGCATTCTTTTTTCATGATTTTGGTAGAGGTCTTTCAATTGTTTTCTAGTTCTAACTTCGACCCCAGTGGTGCTATTAAACTGCTCGGTGATCAGCTCCCAAGTTTCTTGCTGGTTGAAAACCGCATTGTTTTCTAATACGTGAGCGTACTCGCCAACCAAGCTCAGCACCAATTCCTTTCGAAAGAGCTGAAATTTTTTTCTTGATTTCAACATTATTCCGGAGTTGAAAGCACTTGCGTGAAAAAGAAGAAAAATAAAGCACGTGAATGTGAGTATGATCAGCGAAAAAGAAAAAAAAAAGTATCTTTTTATCACGTGATTTTCTCTGGCGAATCATCGTCAGTTACCTCCTGAATACGGACTAACTCAACTGGTCGGTCAACTGATACGGCCGTAAGCGAAGTAACTGACCCAAACCAGATCGCCAGCGGAAGCCTCGGGTGGTTTCCGGTAGCCAACGAACCCTGTGGCCTAAACAAGATTGAGATTTGTGAGAGATCACAGGTCATCATGTTACCGCTGGCGTACTCTACCTGGATGATCTGCTAATATCAGATCAGCCGAGAGAGTTACGAACCGCTATTAACGAAATCAGCAAGTGGGCCCGTGATAATGGCTTCTTTCTCCGCCGACGAGACTGTCGCTTGCACTTTTGTCGGAAGCTCGACTATAGTTCCATTGTATACGGGTCAGCACCTCGGAGCTATCTGTGTGTGCATGACCCAGCTAGCCGCGTTCGCGTTGCTGGGCACCATGGGAACAGTTTCTGCCAGATGTCTCTATCCTAGATGTGATATATGGATTGAGATGACCAAAAGCGGTCGTGAAATGATGACGATGATGTGAACAAATAAAAGCATGAACAATGGTCAATGGACTTTGACAATGAGGGCACTCTGGTTGACTCTCCCATAATAACAATAGTCAAATACCAATAGTAGAAAATACAAAATTCCTCGGCATCACATTCGACAAGAAACTCACTTTAAGAGCTCGTTGCATGAAGACGATGAACCTCTTGAAGGTCATCTCGTCTACATCATGGGGAGCAGACCGTAAGTCACTCATTCACTTGTATAAAGCTCTAATAAGATCAAAGCTCGACTACGGTTCCATTGTATACGGGTCAGCACCTCGGAGCTATCTGAGTGTGCTCGACCCAGTTCATCATCTTGCTCTCTGGAGCTTTCCGGACTTCCCCTATGGAGAGTCTGTATGTTGAATGCAACCAGCCATCTCTTACAACAAGACGCCAACAACTTTCTTTGAAACATTGTCAAAATGAAGTCTTTGCCAGGTCCTTCATAATGTCACTTTCAATCCGTCATTCCATAGACTTTTTGCTGCTCGCCCTTCATGTGTTCCATCTTATGGTCTTCGTATGAAGAACTACAAATAAACATTAGTTTATTTACCCAGACATTCATTACAAATAAAAATTCTAACTGCCAGGAATAATGCTAAATTTTATAACTTCCGATGCCGAGTTGGAAGAGTATGAAATTACCACCAGATCTCGTATGTTCATCTACATATCACAGGTTCTGTCACTCTTTCAACATTTTTAATGCATTTTAGTTTTATTTTATTTATATAACTTTTTTTTTCATCAGTTCTATTGATTATTTCAATTTGGAATTACATGTGATGATTTTTTTTAAATATTAATATATATATATATACACGTATTTTTTTCGTATTTATATATTGAATTGTGTAAACATGTTTATTTTATTGTGTGTACTGATGTTCCCTGCCGTCTCTTTCCAATTTTATTGATTGTTTGAATTGTGCACCTGTGGAGTTAGAGCCTACTGGCCTTGCACAGGTCTTGTATATAATATATAAATAACATTAGTCGAGTGGCCCCAGTTGCTTTGCAACTGGCACCATGGGAGCAGTCTCTGCCAGATGTCTCTTTCATTATCATCATACTCTAGAGCAGTGGTTCTCAACCTTTTGGGAACCGCGGCCCGGTGAATCAAATTTCTATACGTCTACGGCCCGATCTGGAATAGCTTACTCTTTCATAAGTTAGTAATTAATAAACAACCAATTACCTTTTGATTGCGAACTAATTAATTAATTAAACCCCTCTTTAATTGGATAATACATTTAAACCCCTTTTAATTAGTTTAATTAATTAAAGGGGTGTAATGTGATAGGCCTCCTCGTGGTGCACCCTGGGTAATGCTAAATCTATCACACGTCATTGTCATCGCTTATTTGTGCTCATATCCTTCACTTTCAATAGCCAAGATTACATGTTTTTTTTCTACACTTCTTACAGTACTTGTCTTGCGTCTTGTTTTGTCCTGTACATGTTTGTCTTGTGTCCAACCCCTCATTGTGGACCCCGCTTAGGCGGGGAGGGGTCCTCCCAGACGGGGCGTTGCTTCTAGCGTATGCTCTGTCTGGGACGCTGTCTACCTGCGTGTTTGCCGTGCGTGGAGACCCCGTAAGGCTGGAGATGGGGATCCTGGTTAGCCTGATGCGCTAGCTTTGGCCTCGGATTCAGCCGAAACGGGAGGCTTGGATTAGCCCTGTCCAGGTCAATCGGCTGTGGTCGCCTCGGTGGCTGAAGGGGTTACACTACTGGGCAGGTAGAGGGGCCTGCCGGACGTCGTTGAGGTTTGTTGGTGCTGCTTCACGACGATCTTGGATCTTGAACGCGTCTGCTCGCCTGCTTTGGTGGTGTATAGCTCCCACCTAACCTGACGTTGCTACTAACCTTCACCGGTTACGTGTGCGCGTCCCTTTGTAGGGCTCCATGGTGGGCATGGTGGGTGGGAGTGGAACCATACCCATTCAAATATGGGAAAAAATCAAAATGCACCAAAACGTCAAAGAACTGCTTCAAACCAAACACATGTCACTGTAACTGCTTCAAATTCATCAACTGTCTCATTTTTCTTTCTGCACTCTTCAGATGCTGAAAAACCGCTGGCCAAAGTATCACCATTTGTAATAGATAAAGCTCTCTATGGCACAGTTGGTACCTTAAAATCGGTGAAGGCGGCCCTTCGTTCAGACCTTCTCATCGAGACTAACATCCAAACAAGCCGAACTCATTCAAAAGCTCACATCTCTCGGAGACATTCCAATAACAGTCAAAATCCATCCCACGTTGAATTATTCACGTGGTGTCATTTCAGATAATAACTTAATTAACATGGATGAAGAAGAACTAACACAAGAGCTGGCGTCTCAAGGCGTAACATCTGCCAAACATATTATGAGCCGCAAAGATGGCAATCCAGCTCCACACGAAACATAATTCTCACATTCTCATCACCAACATTGCCGAAAGATATCAAAATAGGTTATTATAACCTCAAAATCCGGCCATACATTCCTAACCCTGTTCGATGCTTTAACTGCCAAAAATACGGTCACTCACGAACGGCGTGCCGCAGTCAACCCACCTGCGCAAAAGGCGGTGAGAATGACCACATTTCGGACAACTGCACTAATTCACCATTCAAGTGCGTCGATTGCGGTGGCGACCACCCCGCATTTGACAGAAAGTGTCCGAAATGGAATGAAGTAAAAGAGATCCAGAAGATCAAGGTCCTCAATAACATCTCATACATCGAAGCACGCCGTCGTATAACCTCTAACCAAACTCCAATAGGTAATAGATCATATTCTAATATGGTAACAAATCCATCATCAGCTAAAATGACTAACAATGTCACCAAAGCATCCGTAACAACTCAGACTGAACCAATAGCTGATACATCAACTCAAACATCATCATCTAACCAACCGTGTAATAGTTGTTGCTCTGCTGGATTACGGAGGGAGTCCACTACCTCCGAAGAAGAGGCAGGAAAAGCAACAGTGCACACATTCAAAAAACCTACTGTTACTAAACCCAAGATTAATTCTGGAAATAAATCTAAAAAGACCGGATATTCAAGAAAAGCAATACAGAGAGCAATAAAATGTCCCACCCTCAAGAATGTGTCACTAATTGATGACAAGTCAATTGGTGACATTGATCTTGATAATCTATCAGAATCTGGTGGTACTCGCCGGAAACTAGACCGGAATAAATTTAAAGACCACGAACCGTCTACTTCTACCTAATTTATGGCCAACATAATCCAATGGAACATTCGTGGTCTTAGATCCAATTATGAAGATCTCAAGGATTTGATCAATCGTTATCATCCTGTTTGCGTGGCACTCCAGGAAACTTTTACGAAGCCCTCGGAGACATGGAACATCAGGCGACATTCCCTGTTCCGTATTGATTACGATGACGGGAGTAGAGCCTGCCGCGGTGTTGCTCTGCTGGTTCCACATCACGTGTCGTCGCGCGTTCTAACGCTGCGCACGAACCTGCAAGCCATCGCGGTGGAAATCTCTACAGGCCTAAGAATTACCATCTGTTCCATTTATTTGCCACCAAATGACACCATCTTACAGAGAGATCTAGAAGATCTGATTGATCAATTACCTCCACCATTTTTTCTTCTTGGAGACTTCAATGCACATAACATGATATGGGGTTCTAACAGCAACACCCCACGTGGCGAAATGGTTGAACGGCTGTTAGAAGACATGGACCTCGCCATCATGAATGATGGCAGTTTCACTCATTTTCATGCCCCAAACAATAGTTTCACTGCAATAGATCTATCCTTATGTTCACCCTCACTCTTGCCCAACTGGTCCTGGTCGGTTGATCCGGACCTCCACGGGAGCAATCATTTTCCTCTAGTGGTTAAGTGCCTCGACCGACGCCATAGCATACCTGAGGGACCTCCTCGGTGGAAGCTTGTGGCCGCCCGATGGGCTGACTTCACGGTCAAGGGAGAAATCACGGAGGATATGGTTTCGCAACCCGACGTCGACCATTGTCTCGACCTTGTGACCAGTTGTATGATCTCAGCAGCCAATGAAACAATACCCAAAGTCTCCTCGAAACTTCCTAAATTTCCTAAACCTTGGTGGAACCACGAATGTAATCTTACGATCAAAGCACAAAAGAAAGCATGGAGTAGGTTCCGGCGGTATCCTACCCATGACAACAAGTTGGCATTTTTAAAAGCAAAGGCGATAGCGAGAAGAACCAGGCGCCAGTCTCAACGCGAGTCCTGGCACAAGTTTACCACGGGAATCAATTCATCTACTTCATCTAAAGTCATTTGGGACCGGATCCGAAAAATCAATGGTCATTATCAGTCTCATCCGATCACTAATTTAAACACACATGGCACTATCATCAGCGATGTGAGGGAAATTGCGGATACCATCGCCGCCCATTTCGCCACTGTCTCCAGTGATGCGAATTATCCCCCATCGTTTCATCCCATTAAATCATCAGCCGAACGTACATCGTACACTTTGCGGCCTTTTACACCGGAGGGGTACAATTCATTGTTCACCCTTCATGAACTGACGACGGCCTTGCAGCGAAGTCCTGACTCAGCTGTAGGGCCCGATGCTATTCATTATTCCATGATTCGGCATCCTCACCAGAATCACTGTCACATTTACTCATTTTATTTAATCGGATCTGGCTCAGTCATTCATTACCTGGCGAGCAGCCATAGTTCTTGCATTCCCGAAGCCTGGCAAAAATCCTGAACAACCGAACAGTTACAGACCTATTGCTTTGACCAGTTGTTTATGTAAGCTCATGGAACGCATGGTCAACTATCGCCTTATGCACTACCTTGAGGTTAACAATATTTTATCTAAACATCAAAGCGGCTTTAGACGGTTCAGGTCCACAACATGCAATATGTTACGCCTTGAGACATCAATAAGACAAGCATTTGTGAAGAGGGAGCATATGCTAGCCATATTTTTCGACATAGAAAAGGCCTACGACCGTACTTGAAGGCACGGAATTCTTTCCGACCTCTATAATTGCGGGGCAACTTGCCTATTTTCATTAAGAACTTTCTCGCTCGACGCATCTTCCAGGTACGGATTGGAAGCACATTATCAGCTCTCCAAGAACATGGTGTACCTCAAGGTAGTATTTTAAGTGTAACACTTTTTATTTTAAGACTCAACGGGGTGTTGAACCAACTCCCGTTGTCAGTCACTGGCGTACTATACGTGGATGATCTGTTGATATCATATCAATCAGTGAATATGAGGTCAGCCGAGAGACAATTACAAACCGCACTCAACAAGTGGGCTCATAATAACGGCTTCTCTTTCTCCGCTGATAAAACCGTCGCTGTGCATTTTTGCCGGCGTCGTGAGCTTCATGATGACCCACAATTATTTTTAAATAATAGTCAAATACCTATTGTAGAGAATACAAAATTCCTCGGCATTACATTTGACAAGAAACTTACATTTAAACCTCATATTTCACAGTTGAGAGCTCGTTGCATGAAGACGATGAACCTCTTGAAGGTCATTTCTTCTACATCATGGGGAGCAGACCGTAAGTCGCTCCTCGACTTATATAAAGCTCTAATACGATCAAAGCTCGACTACGGTTCCATTGTATACGGGTCAGCACCTCGGAGTTATCTGAGTGTGCTCGACCCAATTCATCATCTCGCTCTCCGCATTTGCTCTGGAGCTTTCCGAACTTCTCCCATGGAAAGCCTCTATGTCGAATGCAACGAGCCATCACTGACATCAAGACGCCAGCAACTTTCCTTGAAATATTATTTCAAAATGAAGTCTTTACCAGATCATCCACTTCATCGTGTCATTTTTAATCCCTCATTTCATAGACTATTTGCTGCTCGCCCTTCATGTGTTCCATCTTACGGTCTTCGTATGAGGGCACTTGTGGAAGAACTAGAATTAGACATCAGTCGTGTGGCCCCAGTTGCTTGGCAACTGGCACCATGGGAGCAGTCTCTGCCAGATGTCTCTCTTTCATTATCGTTATACTCTAGAGCCACCACAGCAGATGTTATATATCGACAGATATTCTTTAGGCACAGGGGTAGGTACAATAGGTACTTCCCCATATATACCGACGGCTCCAAGAGCCCTGGGCATGTCGGTTGTGCCTACATCTGCTGTGAGGAGACATCTTTCAAACTTCCTGACACATTCTCTATTTATTCGGCAGAACTGTACGCAATCCTTCAGGCTCTACGTCATATACGACGCCACCGACGATGCATCATCTATAGCGACTCTCTCAGCGCATTGCAGGCACTGTGTTCCTTCACTTTTCACACTCATCCATTCATTCATGCCATTTTTCATGAACTACGTTACCTCACTCATCATGGTACTGCAGTAAAATTTTACTGGGTACCAGGTCATGTAGGAATACCGGGCAACGAAAAAGCAGACACCGCAGCTCGAACAACAATAACCTTTTGGTACCTGCCAGTGACCACTTCTCAATCCTCCGGGAAGTGATGCATCGCCGCTGGCAGGAGCACTGGAATAATCAAGTAAATAATAAACTGCATGCCATCAAGCCCACACTTGGCCATTGGCGTTCGAGCTGCAGAACTAACCGAAAGGAGGAAGTTCTGCCCGGTTACGCATAGGACACAGTCGCCTAACACAATCATATTTGTTATTACGAGAGAGTCGGCCACAGTGCCCTCATTGTCAAAGTCCATTGCTCATGTTTTTACTTGTTCACATCATCGTCATCATTTCACGACCGCTTTTTGTCAGAATCAACTTTCACATCATGACATTTTAAATGACAATAGCGATGCATCTCGCATTTTTAAATTCATCAAAGCCATTGGTTTTTATAACAAATTATAGTTTTACAATTCATGTCATTGTTTTACGTTTGTTTTAGTTTTTTGACACGACAAAAGGACATTTTTCTGGCGCAGTTTGGCCAAATTGGTCCTTGCGCCAAAAAATTCAAAATCCAATCCAATTAATTAAAACACGCTTAATGAATTGAATCCATTATTATCTTATGGAGTGATGCAATCTTTTTTTTCGGTAAAGTATTAATAACGTGCAGACAAACATAAACGAAACGTTTTATCAGCAACTGCAGTAAACATCCTCATTGCTTAGGCGCCGGAGGTACTGAGGCTGTTTGAGCGCCCCAATATATTTTACGACATGGCTGAGCCACCAATAATCAATATACAATGCAACGATCCATCCCCTCTCCTGCATAAGGGCTTGAAACTGTATATACGGGGCAAATGGCAACTTTCAGCCCCCCACCAATGTTTTCTTCATTTCGGTGCCTCTATCTCATTAAAAGATTCATTTGGTCATGCATAAATAAATCTAAAAATATATTAATATTCAATTTTATAGAATAATTTTGCTTAGCGTGTAAAAATACAAAGTTTTCATTCATAGTGGGCGATGGAATTTTTTGTGCTGACATCGACGCAGCACTTATTTATTAGCACTATTTTAATAACTTAATTAGTGTAAAATATATTTTACGATCAAACTTAGTATTTAATCTCAGCTAGAAAGAAGGTAATGATACAAAATAAAAATGTATATATTGTAACTCACCATAAAAAAGCCCACTGAAGAGCAGAAAATTTTTCAGTTTTGGGCGAGACTCTTTTTTCGGTATATTCAAGATAGCTTATTATAAATTACAAAACTGTGTGTGTGATCGCGATTTTTCTACTCTAAAACTTTTCTCTATTTTTTAACAAATTTAGATTTGTGAACCTATCCACACTGGAAAAGAAATCAAAACAAAAATCCAACGTAATTCACTTGAAAGAAAACAGTATTTGCCAGTAGTTATGTGCACCTTGATGACTAATTCAAAATACTACACAGAAATACTATTTTCTGTGTGCAGCAGGTGTTTCACTGATTAGTCGCTGACATTTGCCACGCATATGTAAAATACTTCGTTCGTTTCTGAGAACACATACTAAATCGTTACAAAGACTGCTAGAGGTTTTTACCACTGGCCATAAATAACGGGTCAAATGGTCGAAGGTGGTTTTCTATAATATTGCCCGGAAATTCCTAATCACTCACAATTATTCCCTTTTGAAGTTATGCGGCTTGGTCAATGGCGAGTAGCACAGATGTTTTTCCAGTCTCCAAGGAACGTGGGATACCGAGTGGATGGCATTATTGTCCTCAGGACATTTTCTGTGGTGCCGACAATGGCAAACTGTGAACACGCAAACAACAAGGTCATCTTTTACCTTTCTTTGGGTCTAGCAACAAAACAAAGGATTTTCAGTGCGATAAGGGGAAGAGGGATCCTATAATTGCGGCTGGAAGCCTTTGTTCTGGAACTCTTTCTAGAGCAGGGTTTTCATCTTTCCCCGTGGTCGGCTGAAGTTGGTTTTCTGTGGTTCCCAACTTCAAGGCGCAAATGCGAGCCGATCTCCCCGTTAAAAAGTCTCGCCACAGAGAGCAACAGTCCTACAACGGTAAATCATTCAACCATAACACTTCACTCATAGTTAGTAAAACTGGGGGGCAGATGACAGCACTACACATAACAAACATTACACAGAAACAAACTATACGTCAGGTTGCACTACACGTACACGCACATTCCCGCATGTACCGATTCGTTGGGGGGTTCCGCGGGGGGGGGGGGGTGCATGTGTGGTGTAGCAGTAGTAGGTAGGGGCTCGGGGATCCATGATGTTCTTAAGTCAGCCACCTCGTTGGGCAATTTGCCTGTTGTGGCGTTGTATTTTCAGACTGAAAAATTAAAATATGTACCATAATAGAGTGAAATAAACCAATTAGTTATTCGTGGAAATGCTTTGAAAAATGAAAGGGTAATGAATATATTCTCGCGGCCCGGTGGTTCAGAAACACAGCTCTGGAGCCACCACGGCAGATGTCATATATCGACAGATATTTTTCAGGCACAGGGGTAGGTACTTCCCCATATATACCGACGGCTTAAAGAGCCCTGGGCATGTCGGTTGTGCCTACATCTGCTGTGAGGAGACATCTTTCAAACTTCACGACACATTCTCTATTTATTCGGGGTCTACGACGCAAACGCCACCGACGATGCATCATTTATAGCGACTCTCTCAGCTCATTGCAAGCACTGTGTTCTTTTACTTTTCACATTCATTCATGCCATCATGTAGGAATACCGGGCAACGTCAAAGCAGACACCGCAGCTCGAACAACAACTAACATTGATAATAGCCTTTTGGTACCTGCCAGTGACCACTTCTCAATCCTCCGGGAAGTGATGCATCGCCACTGGCAGGATCATTGGAACAATCAAATTAATAATAAACTTCATGCCATCAAGCCCACACTTGGCCACTGGCGTTCGAGCTGCAGAACTAACCGAAAGGAGGAAGTTCTGCTTGCCCGGTTACGCATAGGACACAATCATATCTTTTACTACGAGAGAGTCAACCGCAGTGCCCTCATTGTCAAAGTCCATTTACCATTGCTTATTGTGGTGCATTGAGTCTGTATTGTTTATTGGGGCGCGGTAGCCCATGTCGATAAGACACTCGCCTAAAGTACCAAAGCATGTTTAGAGGTGTCGCGAGTTTGATGCCCGGTTCGTCATTGTCAGAAAACTTTCCTGACATAGGGGTAGAATAGAAACGGCGACGACCGCAGAAAAAATTTCTACCGCAGGGAGTCCTCCCATCCAGGGGTCAGCACCTTTCGGTGAGTGTAAGAAAAAAACAATCCTGCCGTTCGGATTCGGCAACAATTGTAGGTGCAGTCTGTCCTTTGTGTGCAGTAAATGATCGTGGTATCAAATAATGTATTGCTAGGGATACGTAGATTTCGTATTCACGAAATAAATGCAAAATTTGATTTTTTTACTACATTTTCGCGGAATCTAGGTAATTTTACTCAGTACTTGTGAGCGTGCTTGAAAGGGAAACCACAAACATCACTTCTTTCCTCTTTGATGTTGTGTTAGATGTAAATACAGTCGAGAAGTGTTGAGTAGCAATGATATACATGCATTATTGAGATTGTCGTGGAAAAAATAAGCTTATGCCTCACATAATTGAAATATAATGTAGCATGAATCTAGTTTTTGATTGGTAACTGAAAATTTTGGAAATTTATTTAGAAAACGAGATAAAATATACTGTGGCGTCATCTCTCGCCTCCTGATGCGTGGGTGGCAGGCGAAAAAAGGGGACAAGCGAACTGTTTCCCTTGCGTGACCTACTTTTTCCACAGTGTGTTGCTCTCGCGCAAGTGTATAGTTTCTCCTTTTTTATAATGTCAAATTAACATTGTTAACCGATGTAAATAGTTTTCTAAAATTAAATGAACTTAAATACTATCAACCGTTTCATCAATTGGAGTCGGAATATACATCGTCCACAATGTGTGCCGATTCCCTATTTCCCATACATCGGAGGCTTGTGATGATCATTTATATAGAATATTTCAATTTTTTTTAAGATTTCGAAAAAAATACTGAAAAAATACCGTTTCGAACCAATGTATATTCGTTTAAAATTATTAAATTAGAAAAAATATTGGTTACCATTATCAAAAATCCATGGCGAGCTCAAGAACACTTTGGCGCGATTTCCAAGAAATTTTCCCCGCCAATATCACTGTCGTGCTTTTTTTTTTGGTTGCATAATTATATATTTTATATCGTCATTTTGTTGAATTTTCCAATAGATACAATTTTTCATTCAATTTTGCATGTAGTTATTTATGGGCGTAGGTTACGGTTCCAGGCGCCCCCCCCCTTTTTTTAAATTATCTATTTCTTGCCGTGTTCGTAGGATAGGGGTGGTTTCTGAATTCCAATAGCGGAGGGTGTTGACATAAGTAATGTCTCTTTTGCACCCACACGCCATCTTCTCCCCCACAGCAGAGGCTGTTCCTCCAGATAAATAAAAATAAGCAAGAGGGAGAGAGAGACCCACATTGGTTTAGGCTTGCATAAAGCACGTTATTGAAAAGAAGGAATTTTGGATTGCAGATGGAACACATGTTGGAGCAACAATTAATAAGTAATAGAGAATCCGATAACTCTACAACTTCAAGTGAGGATTCCATAGAATGGGAATCCGTAAAAAATGACTAAAACTGGTGATAACAAGTGGCATCGACGTATATGCGTTCGGGTGGGTGAGCGACGGAAATTTCGGCGAGTAAAAGAATTCTAAACTTTTCCTTGGGGCTATTCCCAAATTCAAACGTGAAAACCGGGTAATAGAAGTTACTAAGATACTTTTCAATTAAAAAAAAAAAGATTTTTTTTTTTCAAAAACCGCACTTTAATTTCGACGATGGTTTTTTTCATTAGCTATAATTGTTACTGACTGACTGCAATTTTTTCTGCGAGATTGGCGAGAATCAGCCATACCTTACCGAGGCCGCGCATCGATACATAGGTTGAGGCTTTCGTTGTCATAGCAACGAGTGATGCGATTCCCTTGCAGCTTCCTCTTCACTGCAAAGTTAACATGAAACGAACTATAGTTTCGTTGACGCATACTAAACTCTCGATGTCGAATACAGTGGCAGTTAAACCACCTCCGTTATGGCGTGAAAATATTGAGCTATGGTTCTCGAATTTAGAATCGCAATTTCCTATCGCGTCCATTTCGTCACCTCCCTCGATAGTGAACTGTCGACGTTTGTCGCTGATATCATCACTAATCCTGCGTGGGATGATCCTTATGCGGTAATAAAAGCACATTTGATCAGTCAATCGGAAACTGCTCGTATTCTCACTTTACTTTCCGATATGACATTAGGTGACCAGAAACCTTCACAGTTGCTACATAAAATGACCCAACTGGCTTCTAAGCGACTCTCCGATGATGTTCTCAAAATGCTTTGGCTACAACGCCTGCCAGTAACAGCACAACAGATTCTGTCAGCGAGTACCGACAAATTAGATGGCTTGGCAACTGTGGCTGATAAAATTGCGGAAGTCTCACAAATGACACCTTCTGTTTCTTCTATCCATAGAGATTCCGATGGTAAAATTAGTAAATTGGAAGCTCGCATTGTGGATTTAACTGAAATGGTTAACAAACTTTCTATCGACTAGGGAGCGCAACCAACCACTACCTCCTATATACAAAGCCCCTGCACACGTCACAGCTGACGTGGTCACGTGACTATCCGAAGGCCGACGACAGGAAGAAACCAGCTATGGCGATGCTGTGTGATATTTCGGATACCGCGTGGTTATACATAAAATATAAGATATATATAATATCAGTTTTATGAATATTTTTACATTATAAAAATTGGGATATTATATACGAGCATATATCTAAATTTTTCATGGCTACATCATTACCTATTCATGATACTTTTATGAATAGTTACTACGCTTTTAATTTCTATTGAAGTTTTATACACTTCTATCCTGCCTCTGGAAATTCTTTCAAACAGTTCAGGTTAAGAACCTCTGCTGTAAGCCATGACTTGCAATGAAAATAAATTGTTCATACATTTTAAGATTCACAACATTTCATAATTTCTAATTTAAAATGTGAAATTTAATTTTTTTTCAATCTTTCCATTTCATGCAGAATAACAAGATGCCTTTCAAGTGTTGTGTTACCAACTGCAAGGGCAATTATGAAACTGGGCCTAAGGTTTCAGTATTCCGGTTTCCAAAAGAAGAGAATCTAAAAAGGAAATGGATCAAAGCCATACCGCGAAAGGATTTCGAACCAACCTCAAGTTCCAGAGTAAGTACTGTTTTTGGTGGTATTTATATATCATAAAGTTCTATTCAAAGGTATAGGCCTGAGGACAGAGAGCCTCTTTGAAATGTATTAGTTAGTTGCATGATATTTCATCTTTTCATACATCCTTAAAAACATTGTTAGAACTGATATTTATAGCTTTTACAATTCACAATATTTCACAAATTCTTATTCCAAAGTTAAAATTAAATTTTTCCTTAATTTGCTTCAGAAATTATTTCTTGGTAGTCAGATTTCTTCGAATAACATTAAAGATATGGTAAATTTGTTGTACTATAACAAAATATTCATTATGATAGTATTAATTTTTAAACAATATAACTATAGATAATTTATCACATGCATTAAATGTCACTTGTTACAGTTACTAGTTCTCTGAAGGATTTTTTGTTTCTCACTCAATTATGTTTGTATGGGTAAAGCCAAAATTTGAATACCAAATTCTTTTCAGGTTTGCGAGCTGCATTTTATCGAAGAGGATATTGAAAGGAAAGTGTCGTATTATGATGAAAAGACTGGAAATTACCTTGTTGCTAGCCTTCCTCAACCTCGACCCAGAGATGGTGCAGTTCCCCGTGTTTTCCATGGATGTCCCTTGTATTTGTCCACACCTTCTACCAGCAGGGAAAGTCCATTGGATAAAAAAGCTCGAATTGAATGTGAGCAAATCGCTGCTGCGATTGAGAAAAGCAAAGCAGAAGAAGAGTTCTACAATAAAAGATTTTCCTATAGTTCTTTAAATGAACTGAAAGACTGCTTGAAAAACTGTCCTGTTCCTAAGGATTGGGATGTTCTTGTGAAGGAAGAAAATATAATTTTCATTCACATCCAAGCGGAACCAATTCCGATAATACTTTCCTCAGTAGTTGTGGATGAAAATTTGATGGTTACTGCTTTTCGTAAAGATTGCAAACTGACCAGCGTTGATCAGTGTGCATTACCTACACAGCTAACTGATGTGAATGTTACATAAGTTTCTGTGCGATGTTAAAAACTCCAACAATGAAATGTGCCAAAATGCTTCAGCACTTGTACTGTCAATCTGTGATATGCTTCGAACACTCGAACAATATTTAATTGAGCAGAATGTAAATACAGAAATGATTCAATTTATTTCTGAGCAATTGAAATTGATAATTTGTCACAAAAACCATTACAGGTACAGTGGAAATTTAATTTTATGTTGCCTATTATTTTCCATATCTCCACATGCATACAAATTCTTACGCAGCAGTAACTATATTATTTTGCCACATTCATCTACCCTGACAAAGCTATGTTCTATGTATGATGTAAATCCTAAAATTGAACAGAATGATGAAAATTTTTTGGCTTATGCAAAAGAAAAATTTGCATTGATTGGTGGTAAAGATAAGCATGTTTTACTATTGATGGATGAAATCCACATAAAATGTAATACACATACTGCCGGTGAAATCAATATCTGCTGCTGTATTATATAATATGATTAACAATTATTTTGCTTGTCTTGAAACTATTGGGTTTTTAATTATAGGAGTTGTTTCAGATAATAATGCTATAAACCGAAAGGCTGTTTCGTATTTCTGTAGCCCTCCAGAACTAAGCATTGTATATAAACACCCTTCAGATTTTCTTCGTCCTTTGTTTTATCTTATTGATTCTGTCCATATATTAAAATGTATCCGAAATAATTGGCTTAACCAAAAGAATGGGGTGTAATGTGATAGGCCTCCTCGTGGTGCACCCTGGGTAACGCTAAATCTATCACACGTCATTGTCTTCGCATATTTGTGCTCATATCATTCACATTTCAATAGCCCCGATTACATGTTAATTTTCATACACCTTACAATACTTGTCTTGCGTCTGTCTGCCCTGTACATGTCCTTGTCTTTTGTATCCAACCCCTCATTGTGGGCCCCGGCGGGGAGGGGTCCTCCCAGATGGGGCATTGCTTCTAGCGTATGCCCTATCTGGGACGCTGTCTACCTGCGTGTTTGCCGTGCGTGGAGACCCGTAAGGCTGGAGATGGGGATCCTGGTTAGCCTGATGCGCTAGCTTTGGCCTCGGATTCAGCCGAAACGGGAGGCTTGGATTAGCCCCGTCTGGGTCAATCGGCTGTGGTCGCCTCGGTGGCTGAAGGGGTTACATTACTGGGCAGGTAGAGGGACCGGGCCTGCCGGACTTCGTGAGGTTTCTTGGTGCTGCTTCACGTCGCTCTTGGATCTGGAACGCGTCTGCTCGCCTGTTTCGGTGGTGTATAGCTCTCACCTAACCTGACGTTGCTACTAACCTTCACCGGTTACGTGTGCGCGTCCCCTTGTAGGGCTGCATGGTCGTTAGGGGCAGAACAAATTATCTCCAAAATGGGGAAAAATACAAATGCACTAAAACGTCAACGTATAGCTATGAGCGAAACAATTGTCACTGAACCTGCTCCTACTGTTTCATTTTTCTTCTTGCATTCTACTGACACCGATAAACCTCTGGCCAAAGCATCACCATTCTTAATAGACAAAGCTCTCTATGGCGCAATAGGCACATTAAAATCAGTGAAGACTCTTCGTTCAGGAGACCTTCTAATTGAAACTAACACACCTAAACAATCCGAACTCGTTCAAAAGCTCACATCTCTCGGAGACATTCCAATAATAGTCAAAATCCATCCCACGTTGAATTATTCACGTGGTGTGATTTCAGATACTAACTTGATTAATATGGATGAAGAACTACTAACAGAGGAAATGGCGTCTCAAGGCGTAACATCTGCCAAACATATCATGAGCCGCAAAGATGGCAATCCAGCTCCATCACGAAACATAATTCTCACATTCTCATCACCAACATTGCCGAAAGATATCAAAATAGGTTATTATAACCTCAAAATGGACCACATTTCGGACAACTGCACTAATTCACCATTCAAGTGCGTCAATTGCGGTGGCGACCATCCCGCATATGACAGGAAATGTCCGAAATGGAATGAAGAAAAAGAGATCCAGAAGATCAAGGTCACTTAATAACATCTCATATATCGAAGCACGCCGTCTTATAACCTCTAACCAAACTCCAATAGGTACTAGATCATATTCTAATATGGTAGCAAATCCATCGTCAGCTAATATGACTAACAATGTCACCAAAGTATCTGTAACGTGTAACAACTCAGACTGAACCAATAGCTGACACATCAACTCAAACATCATCATCTAACCAACCATGCAATAGTTGTGGCTGCTGTTGCTCCGCTGGATTCCGGAGGGAGTCCACTACCTCCGAAGAAGAAGCGGGGAAAAGCAACGGCTAACACATTCAAAATAACTACAGATACTAAACCAAAAATCAACTCTGCAAACAAATCGAAAAAGAAACCATTCAAGACCGGATATTCACGAAAAGCTGTACAGAGAGCGCTGAAATGTCCATCCATGAAGAATGTGTCACTAATTGATGACAAATCAATTGGTGACATGGACCTTGACAATAGATCAGATTCCGGTACTACTCGCCGTAAACTAGACCGGAATAAATTTAAAGATCTTGAACCGTCTACTTCTACCTAATTTATGGCCAACATAATTCCATGGAACATTCGTGGTCTTAGATCTAAAGGATTTAATAAATCGCTATCATCCTGTTTGTGTGGCACTCCAGGAAATTTTCACGAAGCCCTCGGACACATGGAACATTAGGCGACATTCCCTGTTTCGTATTGACTACGATGACGGGAGTAGAGCCTGCCGCGGTGCTGCTCTGCTGGTTCCACATCATGTGTCGTCGCGCGTTCTAACGCTGCGCACGAACCTGCAAGCCATCGCGGTGGAAATCTCTGCAGGCCTAAGGGTTACCATCTGTTCCATTTATTTGCCACCGAATGACACCATCTTACAGAGAGATCTAGAAGAACTGATTGATCAATTACCACCACCATTTTTTCTTCTTGGAGACTTCAATGCACATAACATGATTTGGGGTTCTAACAGCAACACTCCACGTGGCGAAATGGTTGAACGGCTGTTAGATGACATGGACCTTACCATCATGAATGATGGCAGTTTCACTCATTTCCATGCCCCAAACAATAGTTTCACTGCAATAGATTTATCGTTATGCTCACCTTCACTCTTGCCGAACTGGTCCTGGTCGGTTGATCCAGACCTCCACGGGAGCAATCATTTTCCTCTAGTGGTTAAGTGCCTTGATCGAAGCCATAGCATAACTGAGGGTCCTCCTCGGTGGAAGCTTGTGACCGGTCAAGGCAGAAATCACGGAGGATATGGTTTCGCAACCCGACGTCGACCATTGTGTCGACCTTGTGACCAGTTGTATGATCTCAGCAGCCAATGAAACAATACCCAAAGTCTCCTCGAAACTTCCTAAACCTTGGTGGAACCACGAATGTAATCTTACGATTAAAGCACAAAAGAAAGCATGGAGTAGGTTCCGGCGGTATCCTACCCATGACAACAAGTTGGCATTTTTAAAAGCAAAGGCGATAGCGAGAAGAACCAGGCGCCAGTCTCAACGCGAGTCCTGGCACAAGTTTACCACGGGAATCAATTCATCTACTTCATCTAAAGTCATTTGGGACCGGATCCGAAAAATCAATGGTCATTATCAGTCTCATCCGATCACTATTTTAAAAACTCATGGCAACTATCATCAGCGATGTGAGGGATATTGCGGATACCATCGCCGCCCATTTCGCCACTGTCTCCAGTGATGCGAATTATCCCCCATTAAATCATCAGCCGAACGTACATCGTACACCTTCCGGCCTTTTACACCGGAGGGGTACAATTCATTGTTCACCTTTCATGAACTGACGACGGCCTTGCAGCGAAGTCCTGACTCAGCTGTAGGGCCCGATGCTATTCATTATTCCATGATTCGGCATCTATCACCAGAATCACTGTCACATTTACTTATTTTATTCAATCGGATCTGGGTCAGCCATTCATTTCCTAACACCTGGCGAGCAGCCATTGTTCTTGCATTCCCGAAGCCTGGCAAAAATCCTCAGCAACCTAACAGTTACAGGTCTATGCAAGCTCATGGAACGCATGGTCAACTATCGCCTTATGCACTACCTTGAGGTTAACAATATTTTATCGAAACATCAAAGCGGCTTTAGACGGTTCAGGTCCACAACATGCAATCTGTTACGCCTTGAGACATCAATAAGACAAGCATTTGTGAAGAGGGAGCATATGCTAGCCATATTTTCCGACTTAGAAAAGGCCTACGACCGTACTTGGAGGCACGGAATTCTTTCCGACCTCTATAATTGCGGCGTGCGGGGCAACTTGCCCATTTTCATTAAGAACTTTCTTGGTCGCCGCATCTTTCAGGTACGGATTGGAAGCACGTTATCAGCTCCCCAAATTCAAGAACAAGGTGTACCTTAAGGTAGCATTTTAAGTCTCAACGGGGTGTTGAACCAACTCCCGTTGTCTGGCACTGGCGCACTCTACGTGGATGATCTGTTGATATCTTACCAATCAGTGAATATGAGGTCAGCCGAGAGACAATTACAAACCGCTCTCAACAAGATTAGCAAGTGGGCTCATAATAACGGCTTTTCATTCTCCGCTGACAAGACTGTTGCTATGCACTTTTGTCGGCGTCGAGACCTACACGATGACCCAAATTCCTCGGCATCACATTTGACAAGAAACTCACTTTCAAACCTCAAATTGCGCAATTAAGAGCTCGTTGCATGAAGACGATGAACCTCTTGAAGGTCATCTTTTCTACATTGTGGAGAGCAGACCGTAAGTCGCTCCTCCACTTATATAAAGCTCTAATACGGTTCCATTGTATACGGGTCAGCACCTCGGAGCTATCTGAGTGTGCTCGACCCAATTCATCATCTCGCTCTCCGCATTTGCTCTGGAGCTTTCCGAACTTCTCCCATGGAAAGCCTGTATGTCGAATGCAACGAGCCATCACTGACATGAAGACGCCAACAACTTTCTTTGAAATATTATATCAAAATGAAGTCTTTACCAGGTCATCCACTTCATAATGTCATTTTCAATCCGTCATTTCATAGACTTTTTGCTGCTCGCCCTTCATGTGTTCCGTCTTACGGTCTTCGTATGAGGGCACTTGTGGAAGAAGTAGAATTAGACATCAGTCGTGTGGTGCCAGTTGCCAAGCAACTGGGGCAGTCTCTGCCAGATGTCTCTGTTTCATTATCGTTATACCCTAGAGCCACCACAGCAGATGTTACATATCGACAGATATTCTTCAGGCACAGGGGTAGGTACAACAGGTACTTCCCCATATATACCGATGGCTCCAAGAGCCCTGGGCATGTCGGTTGTGCCTACATCTGCTGTGAGGAGACATCTTTCAAATTTCACGACACATTCTCTATTTATTCGGCAGAACTGTACGCAGTCCTTCAGGCTCTACGTCATATGCGACGCAAACGCCACCGACGATGCATCATTTATAGCGACTCTCTCAGCGCATTGCAAGCACTGTGTTCCTTCACTTTTCACACTCATCCATTCATTCCATTTTTCATGAACTACATCACCTCATTCATCACGGTACCACAGTAAAATTTTACTGGGTATCAAGTCATGTATGAATACCGGGCAACGAAAAAGCAGACACCGCAGCTCGAACAACAACTAACATTGATAATAGCCTTTTGGTACCTGCCAGTGACCACTTCTCAATCCTCGTCGCATCACACAATCATATCTTTTACTACGAGAGAGTCAACCGCAGTGCCCTCATTGTCAAAGTTCATTTACCATTGCTCATGCTTTTACTTGTTCGCACCATCGTCATCATTTTACGACCGCTTTTGGTCAGAATCATCTTTCACTTCGTGACATTTTATCTGACCATTGCGATGCATCTCACATTTTTAAATTGATCAAAGCCATTGGTTTGTGCAACAAATTATAGTTTTTACAATTTATGTCATTGTTTTATGTTGCTATTTTTATCATGCACAGTTTTAGTTTTTGACATGACAGAAGGACATTTTTGTTATTTTTATATTTGTTTTGGCGCAGTTTGACCAAATTGGTCCTTGCACCAACAAACCCAAAATGCAATCCAATCCTAAAAAAGAATGAAACATTGGTTCTAGGGGCTCCTTATGAAACGAATAATATGAAGAGATATTAATTGCTGCAAATTGTCTCAGGAAGACAGGTGTCACTCACTGGAGCGGTACGGACGGATCCAAGGTGGTGGCTGACAGGTCGCTCATAGATTAAGTGCCGAATTTTCCGTCTTCACTGGTAACATCTAGAAACTAAAGCTCAGCACTGGTTGTTGATCCATGCTGATGTCCCGGTGGCTGCCGTTCGTCGGGATGTGTCGCTCTTTTCAGTCGTTTACTGGTAATGTCTGGAACTGGAGCTCGGCATCTTGGCAGGTAGTAAGACCACGGCAGTGTCGGCTTTCGCAACTTCCTCCCGGATGGTTGAGGGAGGGGAGCTTTTTTTCAGTCGTGGACAGGAGGATTGTCCGGACTTACGGGGAGTAGGTGGCGAGGGGGCCACGCAGCTTCAGGATTACACGTCCTACCTCAACATCTCTGTCCCCAAAACAAAAAAAACCTCGTCTTCGTCAACTTTTCTCATCTTCCTTCACCTGAATATTATCACCTTGGACCTTCAACCTTCCGATTGGAGGCGTCACCAGATAGCCACGTCATGTCCTCCTCTCACCCCTGGGGGGAGGGAGAGCAAGCAAAGTTTCATGTCGAAACACGATCAAGATAGAAATCTGGAATTTTATGAAATTATGAGTTGAGAGTTCTGAGATCTTGAATTCATTTGCCGCCGAATAGTATAACTCATGAGCATGGGGAACAGAGAAAATGTCCACAAATGAGGGATTAATTTTTTCACGTTACTCAATGGGGGTTTCTAATTATGGCCATCGTGGGAGGTGTTCCAGGTGGGGTTACATCAATAGATGGGGTGAAATAGTGTGTGCAAGTGTAAATTTGTCCATTTCAAAATATATATATAAAAATACAACTTTCAGCCTCGCTGAAACATCTAATAAATAATAATAATCGAGTAATTAATGACTGTGTAGTTACGTGTGGGCCACATATGAATAGGCAGTATTTACGTTTGTGTGTATATGAAGAATGAGTATAATAAATAATAATCACAAAAATAATAACACTACTTTCCATTTTTCCCATTCTCCGTAACACACTCGTATCACTTAAATAAAATTATGGCTATGGTTAGTATAATGCAAACAGAATTTTTCAAGATGAGTGGGTTTATGAATTTAAAGTGTAATGATATATTAAGGAAATTAATCGTTTTTTTTTCTTTGAACAATACTTTTTATTAGCATTGTGTATAAATTCAATATTGGCTAATAGGTTTTTATTTTTTCTGTTTATAGATAGATTGCAATGCCCAAGCGATGTATGTGGCAAGTTGGTGATCAACGATTTGTTCGCCAAGCGAAGAGCCTCTGAGGTAACAGTAAAAAAAGTAAGCAATTTTCCTTCGAATTCAATATTGGATAATTTTTTTTTCTTCTGTTTATCCGCATAAAGTCGATCCCGCTTATTATGTTTTCTTGCTTATAATGCTTAATAATTCTTATTAAGATTTCCCATTCAAAGCGTTTTCCCACTTTTAATATTTTCCCCATGCCCGATTTTTTAAAAACCTTATAAGCGGGATCCACTGTATATATTACAATGCCCCAGCAATGTAGTGTAGCAGATTTGCAAATGTTATGCATTAGCAGTCTTCTCCCAGAAGCACCAAGGTGCTCAATGCTCATGTCTGATTTCATGCTCGCAAGCACTTCATCAACGCTTCAATTAAACGCCCTGTAAAAGTTACTCAAGTATTATATTCATGCAGATTTCATTGATACACATTTGTGTAATCATTTATCAATGAACAGTAAAATAGGTTTGAATCATTTTTGTAAGAACTTAACCTACATTTTATATGTTTATGCTTTGTTCATTTTGAATGATGTGTATGTATTTGTACTGTACAGCGGTGTTTCCCAACCTTTTTGATGTAGTGGACCACTTTGTGTTGTGTGTCTTGACATTCACTGACTCCTGTAGCGAAGGGCAAATTCCATGTTACCTCCCCGTGAAACCCAAAATGTGTTTTTTTAATAATTTATATATCAAAAAAATTGAAGTACTAAATTACAATTTCACAACACTAAATGTGGTAAATAAGTGTCCCAGGGACGATGGGGGCCCGTTGAAAAACACTGCTGATTTTATGTTTCCTGCTGTGTGTTGTATCTTCTATGACAATGTTTGACATCTGTAACAAAGTCCTGGAGATTTCGCTTAATTTATTTTCAATATTTTTTAGGGAACTTTCTGAAGGTTTGAATGCATCTGAGAACAGTTTTATCTCGTCGGAAAGATATGCTGGTTTTTTCTATGTCGCTGACGTGTTGCTGTATGTTTCTGATGAGCCTGTGATCGAGTGCGGGTTAAACAGCTGGAGTTACTATGACTCTCCTGTGGTCTATGCCTTGTCATCTGATTAGTGATACACGTGGATTGATTGACGAGATTCCCACTGGCCTTATCTTCGACTGGGGCATGGCAAGATGTTTTAGATTCGTTCCAGTAGTTCAAGTATTAATTTTCTAATCGGTCCCAGTGTTTCGAGTGACGATTTCATTCTTGTGAGTGTCAAATCGTGAACGTCAATTTCTTGATGTCATTATGGTGATCTGCAATTTTTGTGATACTGTTTCTTGAGATGACATTTTATTGTGAGTTGAAGGCCCTTTATTCCAAGTAATGTTTATTCCAGAAAGAAAGTGGGGTAGTTGACGTTTTCGTCTATGTTTATAAACATTAAAATATACTATATTTTGGTGTGCATTTTTCATTCAATAATTAAAACAACCTGAAAGATTATTATTACTTTTATTTGGTTTTTGAGCTTATGAAGCAGAATCTGTAGTTTCAGTAGAAAATAATTTGGAATTACCAAACAGAACTAACTGCTTTAAGATAGGTTTACCTTTGAGCATTATTTAAGACAGTGGTTCTGAAACTTTTTTGTGACTCGCTTTTCAGTATATAATTTCTATGGCGGAGCAACCATATAGTTTTTATGGATCAAATTTACTGATTTTATTTTCCTCGAGTCAGTAGTGGTGTTTTGGGTCGTTCTGGCTGCACCGCACCAAAAATTGTCCCGTTCTGGCTGCACCCTCACAAAAATTGTCCCGTTCTGGCTTCAAATAAAACACGAAAATCCCCACACCCAAAAATCACAAGTCCGATTACTTAAAATCTCTCCCTCTCAAGGTTGTTTTTCCGTATCTCATTATAATATACCTGCTTTGTTGTTAACCTGAATAAAAGAAAACTTTTCTTTAAGATAACGCAATTGTAAGCTTGTCACGCGGCATTCAAGGTTGCTATTTAAAACGATGCTCTCTTTTCAAAACCGGCATACAAGATTTATTTCTTTTTATGTAATAAGCATTATTTGCCTGCTATTTTTTTTCCTCTTGATATTGTTTACCACTAATCATGATAAAGAAGCTTTAACGCCCAATCTCACTAATTCATCTTGTTTTGAATCGGTTTATCTTGGAAGAAGTTACTTTTTTCATGTTTGCTTAAAGGATAATAAAAGTGTTTTTGATATCAGACATTTCTTTAAAAACAATCAAGGGAAGCTAGCTCCATATTCTGTCGGTGTGCAGTTGAATAGAGATGAATTCTCAAAACTTTGCCAGTCAAGATGTAGTGATGAATGATCTTTATCATTTTCGTTTCCCATCCACTACACTAGTTGTTGGACCCACATTAAGTGGCAAAACAACTTTAGTCAGAAAGTTATTAAAGTGTAATCTTTATGGGAGAGATATTAACAATATCTTATGGTGTTATTCAATGTTCCAGCCATGGTTTATAGAAGAATCAAAAATAGATTTTTACCAAGGCATACCTGAAGCATTTGATGATTTTTATGATGTCGTGGTTCTTGATGATTTATTAGAATCTTTAAATGATGAAGTATCACGTTTATTTACAGTAACATCTCATCACGGCAATAAAAGTGTTATACTTTTAACTCAAAATCTGTTTCCTAAAAATAAAATTTTTCGAAATATTTCCCTTAATACTCATTATCTTATTTTATTTGGGAACAACAGGGATTGCAGTCAAATTCAGTGTTTGGCTCGTCAGATGTTCCCGGGTCAGTCGAAATACTTCATCGATGCTTATAAAAAAAGCACTGAGAAACCGTATGCTTATTTGCTGGTTGATTGTCATCCGTTAAGCAACAAAGCGCTTCGTTTGAGAGATTCGTGTTTCTCGGACGCAGAAGGTGTCTACTGTGTTTTTGTTCCAACAAAATGAAGTCAATACGTAAAAATTACCATATGCTTGCTTTCTTACAAAAAGCAACCCCACTTCAACGTCGTGCTGTTCTGAAAAATGTTAGTCCATCCCAATTGCATTCTATATGTGAAGTATGCTATAATGCCCTACATAACAAGGACCTGAACTGTAATGTTTCTAAACTTAAGAAATATAAGACAGTGATTAGAAAGCTTGCAGACAAGAAGGTCTCAAACCACGTCAAGAAACGGATATTATCTAATCAAACAGGTGGAGCGTTTCTACCATATCTTATTCCTTCCGTGATCAGCGCAATAGGCAGTCTTTTCCAGCGTTAAAAATGGCTAAAAAAATGGCCTTAGTTCCAGAAGAATATTTGTTACCTCGGCGAATGAGAATATCTGAGGAGTCACAAACCGAAAATGAGATCGGAAATCTTTTGAATACCAACAACATGTCTGATGACGTCAAAGTGAAAATACTTAATAATCTCGTTTCTAAATACAAAAAACTGGTTCATACTCCGTACGACCCTGTCAGAGTTTCAATCCAAAAACCTGAGGAATCGATTGATGTAACTGAAACAGTTATCGAATCACCTAAAAAAGTGGACGAAGATCCGATAATTAAGCAGATATATCTTTCAATTCCACAAACAACAAGGAAGTATGTTCTTCCACTTATAGATAAAATGATGCAAGCTAACCTATCCTGGAATGAACAAGGACAATTATTAATAGACGGGAAATCTTTGCCAGGAACACATATCATCGATATATTCAGTTTTATACTCAGAAATAGAAAATCTGCTGAAATCCCCAGTGCTTTTCCATTGTTTTTTATGAAATTGATTAAAACTGGAATACCATTCGAATGGATACAAAATGATATGGTTAAAAGAACTTTTGCACAAGACTCTCCTTCACTGGCCCAGGAAAGTCTGCTAACACCAAAGAAGAAAAGTTCTCCGGATGAACGCAATATAAGTTCGGTGAATTTACCTGAAGGCTACTTCACTCCAGTGCGAGTACCATTTAAAAAAAAAGAACCTAAGAGAAGTGCACGTAAACGAAGTAGAACGCACGAACCTGGTGCTCAATGGCTGAATTATTAGGGGATATTTACTACGATTTGGAAAATCCTGCTTCTTTTGGTGGTGTGAAGAAGTTAGCAAAAAAAGCGAATATTTCTGAGCGGTTAGCGAAAGATTGGCTAATGCGTCAGGACACTTATACGCTTCATAAACCTGTCAGATACAAATTTCCAACTCGACCCACAATAGCTTTAGGGCCTAATGAGTTGTGGCAAGCCGATTTGATGGACATGAAGAAATATTCACGATACAATAAAGGGGTAAAATATTTGTTAGTTGTTGTTGATGTGTTTCGAAGGAAACTTTTCGTTCACCCCCTCAAAAACAAATCACAGGACCAAGTTTTGCATGCTTTCAAAGCGCTTTTCAAACAAGAAAAGTGTAAAAAACTCCATACCGATCGCGGTTCCGAGTTTTTCAACAGAAAACTACAGACTTTCTTTCGGGATAATAATATCGAACATTACTCAACACAATCAGTTTTTAAAGCTGCGCTAGCTGAACGAAAAATCCGTCAAATTAAAGACAAGATATATAGGCTATTCACTCACACCTCGAAATATAAATACATTCACTTTTTACCTGCGCTAGTTAGATCAATCAACGATTCGGTTAACCGTAGTACTGGTTTTGCCCCATCAAAAATTAAGAAAATTCACCATTCAGAAATTTTTGAAAGACTATACGGCTCTAGCCACAATGTCAGATTCAAGTTCAAAATAAACGACCAAGTAAGAATTTCAAAAACCAGGAAAGTCTTCCATAAATCTTATCTACCTAATTGGACACAAGAAATTTTTCTCATCAAAGCACGGTATAAAACTCAACCACCAACTTATGATTTGATTGATTTGAAAAAAGAACCGCTTATTGGACGCTTTAACGAATTCGAATTACAAAAGGTTATAAAACCGCTTGATAGTGCATATTGGAAGATTGAAAAGATATTGAAAACCCGTAAAGTTGGTAAAAACAAAGAATTCTACGTGAAATTTTTAGGGTACAGCTCGAAATTTAATGAATGGATACGGGAACCGGATTTAAAAACATGAAGAATCAGTTTTTCGTAACGCTCGCGAGTAACGCTAATAATGATTTGTTTCCAGAAAATACGCAGAGTCATTTCATCACAAAATTATTCAATCCGTTGCTTCTTGAGGGAAATTGGAAATGCGCATTAACAGACATTATAATTCCTAAAACATGGTATAACATTACTGATGATAACTCCAAATATCAAGTAACATTTTTTGAACAGATTGATGATACAGGCATTAGAGAATATAAAATATTTTTATCCGGAGATGACACTGCTACACTTAGTGAGAATATTAATAAAAATATATTACACACCGCTAATACTAATATGATATCATTTAATGTGAAAAAGAAAAAAAAAGAAGTAACAATTATTATTCCTACTGAATACGAAATTAAATTTGATAGAAACGCATCTGAGTTGATGGCTATTTTGGGTTTACCTCAGGAGGATAAAGTTCTAACTTCGACAACACACAATACGTTTTCATGGTCACCTAGTAAAAGGGACTTAAGTAAACAATACTTTACACTAGTAGATAAACGAAGTTTTGATATCCCGAACTATATGATTCCAGTTAAACCAGTCAAAGATGAGTTTTCTCATTTATCATTTTTTTCGGGTTTAAATGAGAATATCAAGTTGATTACAGGTAGAAATGCAGTTGAATTTTCACTCGATAAAACTGAGAAATACGTTCAAATTAGAGTCTCTGAAGGTTTTGAATTGATTATCAATAAAAAGGATGCTGCATCTTTTTCAGCTATGATGAATCTGAAAAGAGAAGTTACAAAATTTTCTCACGGTGTCACAGCAAGTGTTTATGATAAAAACTCTGTAAATGTCAATGATTCAGATTTTTTTGAAATAGCTGAAGTGGCATTCAAACGTAAAATAGATGTTCAAAAAACCGAAAATTTTTCTCTGCCTCCTGGTTTGTATGCGAAAGGTGAACAACTAACACCTCATTTTGAAAAAATTAATTTTCAAATGCTAAAAAAAGGTATGTCGAGAATAATTGTACCACAGAACCATGAGTTAAATCTTTCTAAGGAACTAGCAGATATTCTGGGGTATGAAAAACTAAACTATCCACATGGTATATATCATTCAAAACATGAAATCGAGTTGTTTGCTGGGGTTTCAGAAATATTTATCTATACAGACATCATTTCCAGTCAGTTAATTGGTAATACCATGGCCCCACTACTTAAAATTATACCTGTCTTAAAAGAAAAAGATAATGAACAGGTTATACTAAGCTTTCCAAGTCCATTATATTGCTCCGTATCGAGGAATTTTATCGAATCGATTGAGGTTGTTTTGCGTGATTCATCTGGTTCGAAAATTCGTTTCCACTCAGGAAAAGTTTTTTTAGTCTTATCTTTCATGGAGATATAAAAGAGACTACCTTTTTCTTCAGATTCTTATTATAGTGACAAGCATCTAGTATTGTGACTATGTTGTGCGCGCGAGCTTGTTGCAATTACTATATCAATCAGCAAACAGGAGGAGGCTTACCATATTTTCAAGGCAGGTTAATTCAACGAGGAAATGGTTTTTTTTCTAATATATTTAGATATGTTACTCCATTTCTAGCCAAAGGTGGTCGATATTTGGGTCGACAGATTTTGAAAACATCTGCTAACGTTGCAAATGATGTAATAAGTGGTCAGGATTTTAAAACAGCTGCTAAATCCAGATTGACGCAAATGCGTGATTCAATAACCAGTGATGTTATTGATAAGATCCAAAAAGGTTCAGGTCGAAAACGACGCAGAATCACAAAAAAAAAATTAACCAAGAAAAAGCGAAAAGATTTATTTTCTTAAGTTATAAAAATAGATGATTAAAACAAAATATCATCACATTTATTTCCAATATGGAACAAAAAGGATGTCCGTGTTTGAAATCAGAATTAGATATTTTTGAAAAACCCTTCATTCAAGTGGCTGTGGATGATTCTACTTTTGTAGAAGTAAAACCAATCGCAAGTATCTCACAAAAAGGTCCAATCGAGTTTTTAGTTAGTGGGAGTAACACTGAGAAATACATAGACCCTTCGAATATTTATTTGCATTTGAAAGCTAAAATCGTGAAACAAGATGGGACAGATTTACCCGAAACTTCTAAATCTACACCAATAAATTATATTTTGAATACCTGTTTTTCTTCGTTGCAAGTATTTTTGAATGATAAACCAATAAGCAACTACGCTAATTATGCATACAAGGCATATATTGAATCACTTTTGTTCACCTCGAGTGCAGCACAAAAAACTCATTTGACTAGTTCGCTGTTTTACATTGACACTGCTGGCAAAATGGATGACCATGCCCCTCTGAACTCTTCAAACTCCGGTCTAAAACAACGTCATGAACGTTGCAAAGCCTCACGAGAGATGGATTTAATAGGTCCATTACATTTTGATTTAGCCAACCAATCAAAACTTTTATTGAATGGAGTTGACCTTACCATAAAGCTAGAACGCGCTAAAAATTCGTTTGTTCTAATGAGTGATGTAACAGACACACAGCTGCTAATCACAGAGGCTAGTTTGTACGTTCGAAAAGTACAAATAGCTCCATCTGTTCTTCTAGGACATGCTAAAGCATTGGAATTAGGGAATATACAGCTTCAGATTAAACACAGTGAGATTCGAAGCTTTACCCTTTCTGCAGGTTTGCAAAGCCATGTTATATCAAATGCTTTCTTGAGTGAAATTCCCAGTAGACTGATTCTCGGTCTAGTTCCAAACAAAAATTTCAGTGGTGATGAAAGAAAAAATCCATTCAATTTCAGGCATTCGAACATAAATTATATATGTCTAAGAAAAGATGGCATGACGTATCCATCAAACCCATACACTCCTTCTGCAACATCCTACGTTAGAAATTATATGTCATTATTCACAGACCTGAACAAATTTTCCAGTTCTACTGATATCCCAATAAGCTACGAAGATTATCCTAACGGTTTTTACTTGATAGCATGGGATTTAACTCCAGACTTTTCAAGCGAAGGTGATTGGATTTCCACTCCTGAAACCTCCAATCTATCTATCGAAATTAAATTTTCAGAAGCTTTAACAGAGACGATGACATTGATTGTTTATTCTCAAGTCCCAAAAACGATACAAATCGATAAATCTAGAAGCATTTACACCGATTTCTAAATATGAATTCTAACGATCTATTTCAAATCGCTCACGGTGATAGTTTACTATCACCAGTGTTTGCAGGGGTTTTTGCTTGCGATCAACTTCCGCTAAAAAGGAAAAGGAAGCATAAAGCGTATATTGTAAATATAGACCCCAAAAATAAGCCCGGTTCTCATTGGATCGCTATTTTTTTTGATAAAGAAAAATGTTATTACTTTGATAGTTACGGAATGAAATGCAGAAACGTGTATATCTTACGATTTATTCGTAGAAATTCAAAAGTTACTGAATATAATGAAACTGTGTACCAATCACCGTTCTCAAAATCATGTGGCATTTTCTGTTTGTATTTCCTTACACATATCGTGCGAGGCAAGAGACTGAATGAATTGACGAACAATAAAGAAAAGAACGAGAAGTTAATGTGTTCTTTTGCTGCTAAACAAATGCTACAGTTTTCCCGTATCCCCAAAATGATGTCATACAGTACTGCGTGAGCTTGCTTTAATACACCAATTAAAATTTTGTAAATGTGATTATATAAACGCTAGAACATCTCAATTTTCATCATTCTACGCTCTGAAGATGGACCAGAAATATGGTTATGTTTATGTTCGCTCGAACGAAAAACCATCTCACCCTACACCTTTATTATTCTCGGATATGATTCAAGCCATAAAAAGTGCGATGAGTGTATCCCTTGATTACCCCGATAGCTGTCCATTGGAACTAAAATATTTCAAAGTAATGAATAACAAGAAAATTCTGGCCAAACTTCACGATGAGTGCATTCCAACATCGTTGATGGATGATGAACTATATGGTTTTTGCATTTTAAAACTAGAAGCTGGACTATGGGTTCCACATATATTTTGCGATAATTTCTACAACAGCATTTCGGAATGCGTTAACTGTGTTTTAGAAACTGACTTTGATCTACCGTTGATAACTAATTCTGTTAAAATAGCATACTTTAAACTGTTATCGGTGGATTCCGTGGTGACAGAAATTCACAGTGTTTTTGTGAAAAAACAAAATCTTTTCATTAATTAAACAATCTGCTAGTATTCGTGTTTTACAACTCTCGAGTATATCTTTGTAAAAAAAAAATTACATATTGTCATTATAACATTGATATGTAAGATTATATTGATTGTGTATGCAGTGTGTATATGTTACAATGATATTGTATCTAACTTGTAAGAATAATAAAAAAAATATTTTAATTTAAGAATAAATATCTCGAGTTTTTGTTTGTTGGTTTTTTTTATTCATGGATATAAAAAATTCAAGGCTGTTAAACAAATTACACTGTAATTACCTTAACCTCGCGAAACGCTAAATAATAAATTAGAAACGTAAAAACCATCCCGGAAATAAAAAAAAGTTTTACAAATGTTAATACATTATAATGGTCACTTTTCATTTCTTGAAGGTCAAATCGTGAATGAAAATCAGAAACAATATGATTGTTTCCGTAACACATATTCGGTAATCATCTTCCTTTTTTCTTGAAGGTTACGATCAAATTATAATTCTTGGCTTAGCTATGAATAATTGCTTCCTCTACACCCTTATCTTAAAACCGAAGTTAAATTATAGGGAAAACCATAACATTCCACCACCCCCTCTCTTCAAGTCTTTCACGCATCACAATGTCATATAAACCATGTTTATTTTTGTGGTATGCTATATCGTGTTTTAACAGGAATGATTAATCGCGTGAGTTGACCTTGAATCTAAAATAAAAACCAGTGCATCGCTTACCATTTCACATTACACAAACGAAAAGCTCGGAAGACGAGATGGCTACTCCTGGTAAGTTTTTACAAAGAAATTTTTTTTATTCTCGTGTAAAGAACAACTTAGCTCTTATTTTATTCGCGCTATGATTTTAAATAATTATAAAAAATTATAAAATATATACAAAAAAAAATTTTAAAAAATTATAAAATATATACAAAAAAAATGTTAAAAAATTATAAAATATATACAAAAAAAATGTGAAAAAAAGGAAAAAAAAAGTATTTTATCGTATAAATATAAAAAAAAGGGTGTATTAAATGTATATATAAGTATGTATGAAATAGGTTTTATCGTGGTGGTGGTGGTTTTTTAAAAAAGAAAGAATTAAAATTTTATATTGAATGATTGATTAGCAGATTTTACCCCCGTTGCCAAGAGATTAGATTTTTATACTTCTAAATAGTATTTTGGTATCAGAAATTCTATCATTTTTTTTAGCTTTTATGTGTCCAAACTCATTATAAAAAAAATAAAAGAATACTAAATTTTTATATTATTAAATAATATTTTGCGTATAATATAATACTAATATTTAAAAAAAAATTATGTGGTCAAAATGTTTGCATTAAAACAAACAGCTTTCAATAACTTTATCAAAACATATCGAGCGGTAACAACCATACGTGATCCTTATAAATTATTATCAAAAACAAAAGGCCAGATTAAAAATTTGATTTTAAAATTTCATAAAACATATCTTAAGATCATAATTTGCTTGGAAATATCCTTTTTTAAATACGATGAATATCGTAATATATCAAGAACCAAATTTTACTTCGCATCAAAAGTTCTTAAAATAATATGTTCAAATAATTTAGATGATATTTTGAATGATGCCTTAGTTAATATTCTCGATAGAATAGATAATTTTGTTAGAAATGGTAGTGGGTGGGTTATAGAAAACATTAATTTTATAGATCTAAGTTTAGGTCGATATAAACCTCTGACGGGTGGATGTGAATTTGTATCGTTACCAAAATATTTAAAAAATAAAAAATGTTTACTTGAAATTAAAAATATTAATGACCAGAAATGTTTTCTGTTTGCTGTATTAGCAGCTCTCTTCCCCCCCAAAAAAAATGTAAGAAGTAAAAAAACTTCTTATTTTAAATTTTTCAAATACTTGAAATTTAATGAACAAGATTTCCCTATGGATATTAATAATATACACATTTTCGAAAAATCAAACAATCTAATAATTAATGTTTTTAAATATAAAAAAAAATCTGTAACACCTCTTTACATAGGAAAAACAACAAGGGAACAAAAAAAAATAAATTTACTTTTATTTAAGGGTCATTATTTTTTAATCACAAATATCAACAGACTCATAAACAGTAACGGTAAACATCACTATTGCAGTTCATGCCTACTTGGCTTCAAAAGAAGAGAATCTCTCATAAGACACGAACAACTTTGCTATGACATTGTCCCCGTGAGTTTGCCTAAAAATTTAATGACAAGTTTCGAAGATTATATAAAAACAGTCAAACACCCTATCTGTATGTATGCGGATTTTGAAGCTATAACAAGAAAAAAAACTATAATTATAAGTGACAATTCTGTTGTTATAGAAAAACATGTACCGATTAGTTATGCTATCGCTGTTGTTAAAAAGAAACAAATAATATTTTTAAATTATTATTGCGGGTTAGATGCTGTTGAGGTTTTTTTAAAAACAATTAAAACATTAAAAAAACAGCTTATTAACGAGCTTCATGAAATAGAACCACTTGATAAACATAGTATAAATAATATTAACAAAGAGTTCTGCCACATTTGCAGACAGTGTTTCGGTGATAATGATACAGTCGTCAAGGATCATTGTCATGCAACAGGTGAGTTCATGGGTTTTGCCCACAACTCCTGCAATTTAAACAGAAAAAAAAAATTCTTTTTACCTTTATTTATCCACAATTTCACAGGATATGATTCTAATTTAATAATCAATGCTCTAACCAAGGAGTTTTTTAAAAATATAAGAATTATACCCAGTAGTTCGGAGCGATTCACGTCCATTCAGTTAGATGAGATTCTGATACTGGATTCGTATAAATTTCTTCAGAGCTCATTAGAACAACTAGCTGATATCAATACTGAATTTCCTCTCTTCAATTCAATTTTCACATCCAAAAATAAATTTTTACTAAGAAAAAAAGGAGTTTTTCCCTATTCTTTCCTCGATGATGAAAAAAAATTAAAATACTCGTGTTTACCCGATAAAAAATTTTTTTTCAATTTACTAACAAACTCTGAAATAAGTGACGATGAATATAGTCATGCTAAATTAATTTGGAATAATTTTAAATGTTCGACATTCAGTGATTACCTTAAGCTCTATCAAATCACGGATGTGCTACTTTTGAGTGATGTATTTGAGCATTTTAGAACGATTATATATCGATTTTACGGTCTAGAAGTAACGAAGTTCTTATCAACACCTCACCTCACATGGGTAGCTGGACTGAAATACACGATGGCTCGTATTGAACTTTTACCAGAAATACAGATGTACACTTTCATAGAAGATGCCATGAGAGGTGGGATGTGTTTTAATAACCATCGCCATGTAAAAGCTAATAACCCAGAAATATATGGTTTTGACCCGAGTAAGAAACAGAGATACATACTTTCTCTAGACGTAAATAATCTCTATGGTTACTGTCAAACTCAATGTTTACCAATAGGTAATTTCCGTTGGTTGAGTGATGAAGAAATTAACAAATTCAATATTTTAAATGTACCTGATAATAGTGAAACTGGATATATTTTACAAGTAGATTTGAAATATAGTAGAAAATTACATGATAAACACAATTCGTTCCCCCTAGCTCCTGAACACCTAGTTATTAACGAGGAAATGTTATCACCTTACCAAAAAGACTTACTGGCTAATCTAAATATAAAATACAATTCCAACGTAAAAAAATTAATAAACACTTTATATGATAAGCATCTATATACCTGTCATTATAGACTACTAAAATTTTATCTCAAAATGGGGCTTCAACTGATAAAAATACATAAAATACTGAGTTTTCGTCAGGAACCTTTTTTAGAACCCTATGTGCTTTTTAATAATTCACAAAGAAAATCAGCAACAAATGATTTTGATCGATTATTCTATAAACTAATGAATAATGCATTCTTTGGCAAAACTTGCCAAAACGTACGAAATAAAACGGACATTAAATGTGCTCTAACTAAAAGTCAAACCCAAAAACATTTAGCGAACCCAACTATGGAATATTTTGAAATTCTCAACGAAAACTTAGTTTTATTTAAAAATAGAAAAAAAAAAGTTGTTTTAAATAAACCAATTTTCATAGGTTTCACTATACTAGAATTAGCTAAAGAAAAAATGTTTGATCTTTATTATAATTTTCAATCATATTTCGGGGAGAACAAATGCACGCTTATTTACACAGACACTGATAACCTAGTCTTAAATATCCAAGCGTCGAATGTTTACGAAAAATTAAAAAAAGATTTCAGTCATGTTCTCGATTTCAGTAATTATTCTTCTGATAGCCGTTTCTACAATATCGATAATAAAAACAGATTAGGGTATCTAAAAGATGAAACATGTGGGGAGCCTATTAAAGAATTTTGCTCATTGAAGCCAAAACTTTATGCTTACACATTTGGGATGTCTTCTAAACTAGCCGGGAAAGGAATTAAAAAAAGTGTTCTCAACACTTATGATTTAACTACGTATAAAGAAGTTTTATACGATGAAAAACTATTAAAACATACACAACACTTTATTAAATCCAAGAAACATATTTTATACACACTGAAAGAAAATAAGATAACATTAAACCCATTTACTGATAAATCTTACTTTTTTAATAACTTAGAAAATTTTGCATTTGGACACATAAAAATAAAAAAATGAATTTTATTCTGTTTAGCGTGCTGATAACACTTCAAGCTAGTTTTTAGAGGAGGGTTTTTCTAGTTTCATAGCGTGTTATTAAGTGAACCCCTCCTAAATCTTAAATTAATGACAACAAAATTTAAAAAAAAACTTAAAATTTTAGGTATATTTTACCTTGTTTTCAAAAACCTGGTTGGTTAGGGTGCGGCTATTCGGGGAGGTTGGAGGCCGCAAAAAAAAAATATATATATATAAATAGACAAAACACGAAAACCTAACGAAAATCAATTCAATGTGATTTTCACTGGATTGCTCAGCTACATATTATAAACATACTTGATAACTTGGAAAAAAGATGCTTAAACATTTAGGCGGTCCTTTAAACCAGTTAGGAAAGGAATTTAAAAAAATTATTCTCAAAACTTATGATTTAAACACATATAAAAAAGTTTTATACAATGAATAATTATTTAAACGTACACAGCACTTTATTAAAACCAAGAAACATATTTTATACACACTGAAAAAAAATAAGATAACATTAAACCCATTTACTGATAAATCTTACTTTTTTAATAACTTAGAAAATTTTGCATTTGGACACATAAAAATAAAAAAATGAATTTTATTCTGTTTAGCGTGCTGATAACACTTCAAGCTAGTTTTTAGAGGAGGGTTTTTCTAGCTTCATAGCGTGTTATCAAGTGAACCCCTCCTAAATCTTAAATTAATGACAACAAAATTTAAAAAAAAACTTAAAATTTTAGGTATATTTTACCTTGTTTTCAAAAACCTGGTTGGTTAGGGTGCGGCTATTCGGGGAGGTTGGAGGCCGCAAAAAAAAAACCAGATTTAAAAACGTAAGATCTAAAAACATGACAAAATTTGTTGAAATGAATTAATCGGCGTTTTTAAATCTAACAAAGCATTTAATTTTTCGGACAGTTTAGATTGAGCAATTAGATTAAATAAAAATAATTTTTATGTAATCAACAGTTTGTGTTTTATAGCAACTTTTTCAGAACCTGGTATTTTTATTAGAAAAGCTAAAGAATAAATAAGGAAGATAAAATTATCACTTTTCATGTTAGTGCGCGCATAAAAAAGACATTGAATATTTTTATGCTCGTACTAGCATACATAGTGATAAAAATAAAATCACCTGAAAAAAGAAAACAGTGGATAATAGAAACAATGAACAGTAAGTTTTTTTTTGTCTTTATACAATTTTTAGTCTTTAGAAATATTAAAATATTATTATCTAACAAATTTCATTATCTAATAATTTATAAAAAGGCAAACCTACTCGTTTACATATATAAAAAAATCAATGTTTTCTATCTTTAAAACTTGTAAAGTTGTGTTTAGTTGTGGTTTTCGTGTTTTATTTGAAGCCAGAACGGGACAATTTTTGTGAGGGTGCAGCCAGAACGGGACAATTTTTGGTGCGGTGCAGCCAGAACGACCCAAAACACCACTACTCGAGTCACTGCAGAGCCCTTAGGAATTGCACACGCAGCCCCGGTTGAGAATTGCTGATTTAAGATATCAAGGTGGTAATATCAGGGGTGCAAGCGCCCCTCATCCATTTTGAAGCAGAACTAACTATATATGCAATATAAGAAGTAATTTTTCTGTGAAATGCCAAAAGCAGTGGATGGACAGATTTTTCACTGTTCATACATTCTTTTGTCAACACTGAACTCTCTCTCTCTCTGTGTCAGCATTACCATGTGCTAAAGATTAAAAAAAAAAAAAGCCTTCACCAAAACTGGCAAAATTTTGAACTTTGGGCTGTTTTTGAGGGTACAAAGTTTGAATATGTCTGCCCAATATCTATCTATTCTCTGAACCGATTTCTCTTCTTGTAATTCTTTGCATTCCATTCATAGGCAGAGATTGACTTGGAAGTCTGGGGGGGGGGGGGCACGATGATGTCAGCTCATATATACACTGCTGGCCACCGTAAATGCAACACCCTGAAGGAAGCATGCAAATAATATGAAATTTACAACATGCATTAGCGGAGGTGAGATATGCAAATGATTAGAATTTCAGCGCAGACGCACATCACGCGCGCCTGTGGCGCCACTTCAAAGCGCTATTTAAGGCTTGGAGATTTTGACGATTTGAAGTACGGCAATTGTGTTTTTCTTGTGGTTTTTTCAAAAAAACGATCAATTATGCCTCGTAGAAAACAGCGATCATCTTTTGATCAAGTATCCGAGTTCGACAGAGGAAGGATAGTGGCCTACCGAGATTGTGGATTATCTTTCAGGGAAATCGGTAGTCGTGTTGGACGAAACCAAACAACTGTAATGCGGATATGTGATCGTTGGATGCAGGAGGGTACGACGGACCGACGTGTTCGATCGCATCCACCTCAGTGCACCACTTCACGTGATGACAGGCGTATTGTGCGTATGGCAGTGACGGATCGCTCAGCCACAGCACGAACCATAGCACAGCACATTCAGTCTGTACCGCATCATCCAGTGTCTGCGCGTACCATTCGACGCCGTTTACAGCAGAGTGGTCTGTCCGCAAGACGTCCATTGCTTCGTTTACCATTGACGCAGAACCACAGACGTCTCCGCCGCCAATGGTGCGATGAAAGAAGGATGTGGACGGCACAATGGAATGAAATTGTCTTTACTGATGAGTCACGCTTCTGTCTGCAACACCACGATGGTCGGATTCGAGTCTGGAGACACCGTGGAGAGAGGATGCTGAACAGCTGCGTTAATTCACCGCCACACTGGTCCTGCACCGGGTATTATGGTATGGGGCGATATTGGATATCACTCTCGCACTCCTAGTACGCATTGCCGGTACTTTAAAAAGCCAGCGCAACATCTCCGAGGTGTTGGAGCCAGTTGTCCTTCTTTACCTTCAGGGCTTGCCCACAGCCATATTTCAACAGGATAATGCGCGACCACACGTGGCACGCATTGTCCAAAGGTTCTTCGTCAATCGCCAGATTGAATTGCTTCCCTGGCCAGCTCGCTCTCCGGATCTGATCTTTCGCCGATAGAAAACATGTGGTGCATGGTTGCTCAACGATTGACCCAGATTACATCCCCAGCTGCCACACCAGATCAACTTTGGCAACGCGTGGAAGCTGCTTGGTCTGCTGTACCCCAAGAACACATCCAAAGTCTCTTTGAAGCAATGCCGAGGCGTGTGGCAGCGGTGATCTCCAACAATGGCGGCTACTCTGGCTACTGATTTTGGCAGGAACCACACTTCACAGAAGTCTATAAACAGAGTTGAAAGGGTGAAAGAAAAAGCTTTGTCGACCGAAAAAAAAACGTGGTCACCAAAAATAGGTTCTGCATGGGAAGATATTTTTTTTTTCCCCCTGTTCGCCATGTGAAATTGTCACGATCGGCAACCGCCTACGATAACCACACGACCGCATAGTGGCTAGATGAAAAATATGGATCTTTTAGCTGGAGTTTTTACAGATCCCATTTTTTCCCAACGATCTCCGAAAAATTTCGGTGATTTAAACGAGTGCACCATCTTGTTGGAAATAAAGCGAATTTACGGCGTAGTTACGCTGTCTTTCAACACAGGTTGGTAGCGGCGAAATTAGTTATTTTCAGTATATAACCCGCTAGCTGAAATCGGAAAATTCGACATATTCATTCAGGCTTTGATAGGCCGCGAGTTATACCAATAACGGTCCTGTACCGTTATTGGACTACTTCAAAGTAGTACTACTACTTTCGAAGGTCACGAGATTACCACAATCGCGCTGATGGTAGGAAGTGAAAAGAAATTTAATTTTCCTCCTCCATATCTTGTTCTTTGTCTCGGAAAGAACGCGTCCCGTGAATAAAATTTTCATGCTGCTTTTTCTTAAATTCCGGGTATTTGACGCACTACTGTGCATTAGCGGTACCTCCGCAAACCCTAAACAAGAATTGGAGCAAATGTGCAGGGATTTGGCGTCTTAGTGCACCATGTAGCAAGAGAACCGTTTCGGCGCAGTTCTTGCACCCCTGTAATATGCTCTCACAAAATTATTTTATTTATAGAAAAATTTAGTGTTAGAAAGAACTTTCTTTCAAAAAAATTTATCAAATTCATGATGTTTAGAAAAATTTTCAAAGTAGGTTGCAAAACAATAGACAAAAATGATAGCATCCTATCATTCTGGAAACCCACCCGAGTGGTATATTTTTTGGTGAGGAAAATTGGAGCAACTGTGGTTATGTTGCGAAATTGTTGCATTAAATTATTGAAAAATGAAAATTTTGTACACGTCTGGTTTTTCTTCGCATATTTCAGTATTTTTTCACAGTGAATAAGCAGTTTATAAAATATCTTTAATGTGCAAAAAGTTGTATTTCACTGCATAGAATTAAGCAATAAATCTTGAATCGCTAATGGAAATAAACTTTATTTCAGTATGTGTTTGACCAATAGATTGTCATTTGAGGGTTATGAAAATGCATTGGAATATAATACTTAGCGAGCCTGAAAAAAATTTATTTGAAGGGTTCTTTTCCAGATATCTTTATTACGAGTTTGTGAGCTACTAAAAGCAGGTAAATCGGTGCAGTGTATTTTCAGCAGTTTGTTATTCTAATTTTACGGGTAAAAAAAATGTTTTTATAAATCCTAACTTTTTTAGCTTGAAATTCGGGTTTTTAATCAATCGGAGACGACGCGGGTTTTCGGAATCTGAAATATGGACGCACTACGTTCACCCCCAAATGCAGGAAACCTTGAATTTAAGTTTATAGTTTTTAATCACTCTACTAAATTTCTGATTAATTTCAAATAAGTACAGGGTGATTATAAAAAAACTATCCCGACATATGTACCCCTATCATAACATTCACAGAAACTGAATGAAATTTTGGCATAAGGTATTTTGATGTATACGCTCAAGAATGATATGGAAAACAACAGTGTCACTCTAACAGTTACAGTAAGAAAATTTCTAAAATATCAAATGGCAACACCAAGTTTTTTGTATTGGAATGTGATCTCCATTGTGAAAAACCCTAAATAGCGTTCGAACGGCAACTGTAGCATGAAAATCACCGGCGGTAGATAGGCTAAAAGTGAGGACAACCAATAAGGACAGAGAAGCAGCATAAAATAAAGCATTTTATTGTGTTTCACAAATTTTCCACATGACCTTGTGGAGGACTAATCAGGCTGGGATCCGAAGAAACGGACATTAATGCTCTGGTGCACGGCAAAGTCCTTTTTACTTTTTCCTTGCCTATCGCCGGTGATTTTCATGCTACAGTTGCCGTTCGAACGCTATTTAGGGTTTTTCACAATGGAGATCACATTCCAATACAAAAAACTTGGTGTTGCCATTGGATATTTTAGAAATTTTCTCACTGTAACCGTAACTGTTAGAGTGACACTGTTGTTTTCCATATCATTCTTGAGCGCATACCTCAATATACCTTATGCCAAAATTTCATTGTTTCTGTGAATGGTATGATAGTTAGGGGCCCATATGTCGGGATAGTTTTTTTTATAATCACCCCGTATTTTAAGAATCACCAAGGAAAAGTCATCTCAAAGAATATTGAATCAAACTGAAATGATGATCACGAGCAAACTCAAAAAGAAACACTTCTCGTTTAAAATATGAAATTGGTAAAAGCAGCAAGATCAAATGTTCAAAAATGCTTGAAACTGAGGAGTACACAAGCACAACTTAGACTTGCACATAAGCGGCAAAAACAAGAAAAATAATTACCTTTCTAATGATTGCCTTTCAAGCGATTTTTTTTTCAAATTAGTGATTACCAAGTCTACAAGCTAAATCTAAAAACACTCATTTCCAAATTATTTTTAAAATATGAAATACCATGTTAGCCTATCATTTGTTGATATTGTAGAGAATGTAAAAATATAAATATGAAGAAATCTTCAGGAATTTTTTTGATTTAAAAATTTTTAAAAAATGTATTTCTTCCTCTAGAGCAGCGGTTCTCAACCGGTGCTCCGTGGTCACTCGAAGAAAATTTTAAAAAAAACCAGTAAATTTGAAAAAATAATTATATTTTTAAATAATAAAAATAAATCCGTAACTTTGATGAATAAATAAAAAATAGGCCCACAGGGGCTCCGCCTTAGAAATTATATACCAAAAAAGGCTTCGCGAGTCAAAAAAGGTTGAGAACCGCTGCTCCAGAGGAAATCTCTCTTCTTCTAGCTGAGAACTGTTTTTTTGAAGTAAAAAGTAATCCTGTGTAAGCTACCACATATATTTATAGGCCTATAAAAACTACATTTTATTTACTACAAAAATATTTTTGCTGATACAAAAATCAAATTTTCATTTTCCACCCCTGCAACTGCTAAAAGAGAAAATTCACTGTTTCCCTGTTAAAAACTGAATGAAAGACAAACACAAACCCGAGGAAAAAAAGAAAATTTTTTAATTTTTAGAAAAATATGTCGGGACAAGATGAAACTCTCTGTCGGGGCTGCCAAATCACTGCATGAAGAAATTGTTCCTCACTGTGTACCGCACGCACTGAAGAATGACATTC